>NW_022196905.1:267414217-267429671 GCF_008632895.1 Mastomys coucha | reverse complement strand
TTTATGTCTTTCTTAAGGTCCTGTATCATCATCATGATAAGTGATTGTATATCTGAATCTTGCATTTCTGGTGTAGTGGTATGTCCAGGACTTGCTATGGTGGGAGAATTGGGTTCTGATGATGGCAAGTGACCTTGGTTTGTGTTGTTTATTTTCTTACGCTTGCCCCCCACCCCCGGCATCTGGTTACCTTTAGTGCTACCTGCCCTTGCTAAATCTGACTGGAGCCTGCCTTCCTGTGATCCTGGTTGTGTCAGAACTCCTCAGAATCAAGCTGACTCTGTGATCCTGTGATTCTGTAATTACATTTTAATTTAAATGTTTTTAGATATGTGCGTGTAATGAGTTGATTTTTGCACCTTTAAAATCTGAAATTAGTTTATTTAGTTAAACTTATTAACCTTATTCTCTTTTTCAGAACAACCTAAACCTGAAACAACAGTTGAAAACAATGAAAATCTGACCACCTCTCCTCTAAATATCAAAATCATGAAAGGTAGAGGAATACTTTGATATGTGCCTGAAACAAAACTCTGTATTCTGTTCCCACTCTTCCTATCTACTCATATCCTTATGGATGGGCTCTTCCAACAAAGAGCCTACATTATGAGCACACATGCTCTTCCTGTAAATAGACATCTGTGTAGAAGGTTTCATGATCATGATCAGAAATAGAATTTTGAATGTCGATTACCCCTTACTTCCAACCAAGATAAGTTAACTGATTTCCCTCCATGCCTTATGCATTTCATTTTCTCTGTAATGTTCTGAAATGAGAGTATATTACATCTCTATGTAATTCAAACAATAGCACAATCAAAATCAGCAATTTTTTATTGAGACAGGATCTTCTTACCAAGTAGCCACATCAAAGTTGAAAGTTGCTATACAAACAGGCTAGCTAGAACCCATACAGAGGAACTACCTATGCTTCCCACTGTGATATGATTAAAGGCATGTACCAAAATCATTCACTGCCAATCACATTTGTAGAAAGCTAGTTTGTCTCTATAAGGTAGAGTAGATAAATGAGATTGTTATATGTAGAAAATGTATGTTTTTACTATCATATGTACATCTATATACATTCTGTAATGACTGTTCTTAATTATTGTGAAAATAAAATCATGGGAAAACTTCTATATAGCTCTTAGCACTAGATTTTATAAATTGAAAATATAAACATATTAAACTATATCGGTTATCTGACACTAGTACAGAAATTAACCACAGTCTGCAGAAAAATCCCTAGAATTAGAAAGATATCTTTCCAGAGTAAAAAAGTCGATTTTAAAATTCATATGGAATCACCAGAGACTGTAACAGTCTAAATAATAATGAAATATTATTTATATAATGAAATTAACAAATGAAAACTAACAAAATAAGCGGAACACTTCATAATGTAATAACTAATTGTCTGACCGCAGGCTGGCAAAAACCTCTCACTGCTCTATTACTTTCCTTACTTATACTTTTTTTTCTTTTATTTCCATCCTCCCCAGCCACCCCATGTCAATACAGCTGCTCCCTGTGCTATAAGTAAAGCCTTGGGGGAAAGACAAACTGAATTCTAAAACTAAGAAAATGCAAACCCTTCCTTAGTCTTTCTGTTAGAGTCTTAAGGTAGAAACGAACTTATGCTGACAATACAAAATTTTGTTTTATTTCATCTTTTCTAAAATCTATTTTTTAAAAGATTTATTTATTTATTATATGTAAGTACACTGTAGCTTTCTTCAGACACCCCAGAAGAAGGTATCAGATCTCATTACGGATGGTTGTGAGCCACCATGTGATTGCTGGGATTTGAACTGAGGACCTTCAGAAGAGCAGTCAGTGCTCTTACCTGCTGATCCATCTCTCCAGCCCCCTAAAATCTATTTTTTTGTTTGTATTTTTTATTTTTATTTTTTGTTAGGTATTTTCTTTATTTACATTTCAAATGTTATCCTCTTTCCTGATTTCCCCTCAGAAAACTCCCTATGCTTTCCCCCACCCCCCTGCTCACCCACCCACCCACTCCCACTTCCTGACCCTGGCATTTCCCTACACTGGGGCATAGAGCCTTCACAGGACCAAGGGCCTCTCCTCCCATTGATCATGGACAAAGCCATCCTCTGCTACATATGCAGCTGGAGCCATGAGTCCCACCATGTATACTCTTTGGTTGGTGGCTTAATCCCTGGGAGCTCTGGAGGTACTGGTTAGTTCATATTGTTGTTCCTCCTATGGGCTGCAAACCCCTTCAACTCCTTGGGTCCTTTCTCCAGCTCCTCCATTGGGGACCCTGTGCTCAGTCCAATGGTCGGCTGAGAGCATCCACTTCTGTATTTGTCAGGCACTGGTAGAGCTTCTCAGGAGACAGCTATAACAGGCTTCTGTCAGCATGCATTACTCAGCATCCACAATAGTGTCTGGCTTTGGTGACTGTATATGGGATGGATCCCCAGGTGGGGAAGTCTCTGGATGGTCATTCCTTCAGTCTCTGTTCCACACTTTGTCTCGGTAACTCAAAAACTCTATGAGTATTTTGTCCTCCCTTCTAAGAAAGACCACACTTTGGTCTTACTTCTTCTTGAGTTTCATGTGGTTTGTGAATTGTATCTTGGGGGAGAACACACATGGCATGCACTCACTGACTTACACTCTTATAAGGCACATTTATAAAATATCATCTGCCAGCAAGGATAAATCAGACAGTCTGCTTGTGCTGGTTAACTGCCCTATGTAAATAGCTGGGGAAAGCTGTGCTTAGAAATAGGTTATTGCAGTCATCCCTGAATAATGTTGTTCTCACTTTTCAGAGATATCTAAAACTTTGAATTTAGATGGTGGAGATATTGAACTTTCAGACCATCTGTTCAAGACAATATCTGCTGTAAAGAAACTTGAGAATAAAGGTAAGGGGAGTGCTTTAATATAAGTGTTTGAATTATAAAATATTCCTTCCCCACCATTTCTGTTTACTAGAATTCTTAAACCTGTGAGCTCCTTTCCAACAATCAGCTAAATTATGTTACAAGCCTGTGTGGAGGGCTTTGCCCTTCTATATGGTAATAGGATCTTGTGCATATAACCCCTTATCTATAACCCAGCTGAACTGGTAGGTTTCCTTCCCCCTCTCACTGCTTGAGATGTCTGCTTTATGTTCCTAAATGAGAAAATAGAACACTTCATCTATAGTTCCTCTTCATGTCATCCTTACATTTCTGTTGTTGCAGCTACAACCAACACTACTATCAATGTCACTGTACTCTCCTATTCTCCTACTTTTATACAGTAGAGTATGTGTGTGTTGGGAGGCTGGATGAAGAACATGTGTGCTTTTAATTTTCATAGGCACCCACAAATATTTTGTAGCATTGCCATAATTAATAGTTGTGGCAAGAAAGTAATTAAAAACTGTATCCAAGTATCAAAGCTAATATTAGAATCTTCTGTGAGTCATTCATAATTCAATAGTGTGTTGTTTAATCTCCATGTGTTTCTGTGGTTTCTCTTACTGTTGACATTTACTTTTATTCTATTGTGGTTAGAAGGAACAAAGGATATTATTTCAACTTTCCTATGTCTGTTGAGACTTCCTTCATTTTCTAACATGTTGATAGTTCTGGGAAAAACTTCATGGTCTGATTACAACAGCGTGTATTCATTAGTGTTTTAGTGAAATGTATTATAGATGTCTTTTAGTTTGTTTAATTTATGATGTCATTTAACTCTAGTGTGTCCATGTTAATTATTTATTGTTTGTTTTCAGGACAGGGTTTTTCTGTGTAGCCCTGGATAACCTGGAACTCACCATGTAAACCAGGCTTGAACTCACATAGATCCAACTGTCTTTGCCTCTTGAATGCCTCTTGAATGGGATTAAAAGAATGTGCCACCACACCCAAGTCAATGTTGATAGTGTGTATGTGTGTGTGTGTGGGGGGGTGTATGTGGGGAAATGGGTCCATATGATACATCTAATGGTGAAAGTGGATGTGTAAGTCATTCACCGTTGCTGTGTTAGGATTCATTTGTGATTTTTGTATCTAGTAGTATTTGTTTTATGAAACAAATGTGTCTGGATGTGTCTGTGTTCAGAATTGCTATATCCTTTTTCTTAACTGGGCCCTTCAAGTAAGATTTAATTAATTTTTCTGACAGAGCAGTAAAACTTTACAGAGTTCATGAGTACTTAGCCCCATAAATTCTCTAAGGAAATTTAAATAGGAATAAATTTTAAATATATCATTATTGGTACTCCCTAGGGAGCAACCAGTGTTGCCCCTTGATGCATGTAAAACATAAATACAGTTTGAATCTACAAGAGCCCATCACAGGCACTTAGTAAAACAAAATGCCATGATGTTAAGATCAAACTCTCATGTCAGAGAATAGCATAGACAAAACAGCAGGTAGAGAATAAATTCTGTGTCATCCTGTAACAATATCCAACATTTACTAATCACTAATCATGAAATTATATGTCCTTTCGTATGGTTTTCCATTATTTCAAAATTTAAATCTTTTACCAACCTCATGTAATGGTCCTATGATTATTTATGTCTATAGATGAGGAAGTAAGGACATTAGACAACGGATAATAATATCCTAAAAGAATATAGTGGAAGGCTATGAGTGTCCCTACAATATCTATTTTTTGTCTTTTACTTTTGAGAATGTAATTTAATTACAGTGCTTCTCCTTTCTTTTTCCTCTCTTCAAACCTCCCATATACCCCCTCCCAGCTCTCCTTCAGATTCATGGCCTCTTTAGTCATTAATTGTTATTGGGTGTATATATGTATGTGTATATACCACCCCCTCTTCTGCAATATTCCCTGTGCCTTAGGTGTGAGAGTATTTTGTATCCATTGGGACTGGGCTCCCACTCTTGCATCTTTTTTTTTCTTTTTGTTTTTTTGTTAGATATTTTCTTTATTTACATTTCAAATGTTATCCCCTTTCCCAGCCTCCCCCACCAAAAAAAAAAAAAAAACCCTATCCCTCCCCCCAGCTCACCCACCCACCCACTCCCACTTCCTGGCATTTCTCTACACTGGGGCATAGAACCTTCATTAGACCAAGGGCCTCTCCTCCCATTGATGACTGACAAAGCCATTCTTTGCTACATATGCAGCTGGAGCCATTAGTCGTACCATGTGTTCTCTTTGGTTGGTGGTTTAATCCCTGGGAGCTCTGGGGGTACTGGTTAGTTCATACTGTTGTCCCTCCTATGGGGCTGTAAACCCCTTCAACTCCTTGGGTCCTTTCTCCAGCTCCTCCATTGGGGACCCAATCCAATGGTTGGCTGAGAGCATCCACCTCTGTATTTGTCAGGCACTGGTAAAGCCTCTCAGGAGACAGCTATTAACAGGCTTCTGTCAGCAAGCACTTGTTGGCATCCACAATAGTGTCTGCCTTTGGTGACTCAGGTGGGGCAGTCTCTAGATTGATTGCATTTCTGTAGTTGTCTCAAAAAAAAAAAAAAAGGCGTTTCCTTGAGAAAGGATGAAGACAACACTTACCTGCTTATCTATGGGTAATAAGGACAAATGTTTATAGGGTTTAGTAACTTAGAGGTTATAGATTCTCCTCCAGTCAACATGGATTCACTAAGCTAAATAATGTTAACAGTGCAAAAGATGAAGGCCTGGATTGTGAAGTTTCCGAGGGAAGTAAAGACTCTACAGGGATTTTTCTGTTAAGAAGCTGTAGTTCTGGTTAGCTGGGGCTGAGGAAGCAATAAATTCTCAATAAATACCACACAATAATTTCAGAGCCAATTGATATTGATATAAATTGCCCACCTAGATAAGACAAATTGCCCTGTGATTATCCATCCCTTATATGATATTCATACCTACCTGTGGCTATTTAAAGCCACCTGGAATCTGGATCATCCTGGTTTTCCTCCATCTTCCTTCCTCCCTCTCCTCCTGTCCCTCTCTGTCTCCTCCCTTTTCCCTGTCCAATCACAGGATTCTTGTATTAATATCTAAATTAATTGGGGGAAAATTCTGTTACATTTCACCCTTTCTGTTCATATAAAAAAACTTTTTTTCAAATATATATATTGAGCACAACTATTACCATTTTGTAATTCATAAAGTATACAATAGACCTAACACCCATCATTTTTGTCAATAAAATAGAACACTGTCATCTATCCTAAGTTAAAAGACATACAATTCTACGCCTGACTCATATCCTAGCTTTAGATTGCTTGCCATCTGAAAACCATCCTCTCAAATCTATATCATCTTTCCCAATGCTAAACAACTTGGGTTGGCTAGAAGACTATAAAGTAGTCTTTCAACCCTGTCAGAAATCCAAGAACGGCCAACATTTCTGAAAATATAGGAAGCCTAACACAGCTTCCAGAATTGAGACAAATTGTAGAGACAGCTGCCTATTTACACAGCCTCAGTAAGTCCGGAAGTTGGAGCATCAGTCTTCAGCCTTCTGGCCCAGGATATTCTGACAGACCTTGAAAAACAGGAATTATTAAGGACTAGCCTATTCTGTCTAGGCAGAACTAAGCTGTTCTAACCTGTAACTTGTGTTCACTCAAGGACTGTACAGGTCTACAGAAGAGATAGGCAATTTCTGCCCAGTGGCCACCTAGCCACAAAGTACCACCTCACCTAGAGGTATAGATGCTCAACTGCTTCTTTGAAACTACAGACAGGAGGCTGTTAGGAGCAGATTTGTCTCAATGAGAAGTGTATAAATAACAATAAATGTCAGATTCTGTGTACTTCTGACATTTTTGAAAGCCAGCTATCTATGTAAAGTAATCTGGACTGTTGTCCATTAACTACCCTCAGCTAAAATATCTTAAAATATCTGAAAACACCCTGACAATAAACTCAGAGCCATGAATTTGTTGTTAGACCTTTAACTCACAGGTGTACACACCTCAGACCAGTTTGTAATGGCATTTTTTGAAGGACTGGGTCCAAGCCTTGTACTTTTAAAATTTTTGTATCGATAGACAAAATTTATACCAATGAAAACCTTGATTTTGCATAAAAATAAATTCTATGCCAAAATAAGAAATTATGACTTCAATTTAGTAACAATTATAAAGATTTTTACCAAATGAGACTATGGCTACACAGCCAATTCTAGCTATTCCCTCCGTGTTCCTATTATGACCATTTCTTTTTTATTTTTTTTCGATATTTTCTTTATTTACATGTCATATGAAATCTCTTTTCCCAGTTTCCCCTCCAAAAAAAAAAGAGAAATAAAATAAAATAAAACAAAACAACAACAACAACAACAAAAACCCTGTTCCCTCCCCCTCCCCCTGCTCACCAACCCACCCTCTCCTGATTCCTGGCCCTGGCATTCCCCTACACTGGAGCATAGAATCTTCACAGGGCCAAGGGCCTCTCCTCCCATTGATGACCGACTTGGCCATCCTCTGCTACACATGCTGCTGGAGCTATTAGTCCCACCAAGTGTACTCTTTGGTTGGAGTTTTAGTCCCTGGGAGCAGCTCTGAGGGTACTAGTTAGTTCATACTGTTGTTCCTCCTAAGGGGCTGCAAACCCTTCAGCTCCTTGGGTCCTTTCTCTAGCTCCTTCATTAAGGACCCTGTATTCAGTCCAATGGATGGCTGCGAGCCTCTATTTCTGTATTAGTAGGGTACTGTCAGAACCTCTCAGGAGACAGCTATATCAGGCTCCTGTCAATCAGCACTTGCTGGCATCACAGTAGTGTCTGGATTTGGTGATGGACTATGGGAAGGATTCTCAGGTGGAGCAGTCTCTGGATTGTCCTTCCTTCAGTCTCTGCTCCATAGTTTGTTTTTGTAACTCCTTCTATGGTTTTTTGTTCTTCCTTTTAAGGAATGAGGTATCCACACTTTGGTCTTCCTTCTTGAGTTTCTTGTGGTTTGTAGATTGTACTTTGTGTATTACGATCTTCAGGGCTAATAACCACTTATCAGAGAGTGCATAACATGTGTGTTCTTTTGTGATTAGGTTACCTCACTCAGGATGATATTCTCCAGATCCATCCATTTCCCTAAGAATTTCATAAATTCATTGTTTTTAATAGCTGAGTAGTACTCCATTGTGTAGATATACCACATTTTCTGTATCCATTCCTCTGTTGAGGGACATCTGGGTTGTTTCCAGTTTCTGGTTATTATAAATAAAGATTTTTACCTAATGAGACTATGGCTACACAGTCAATTCTAGCTATTTCCTCCCTGTTCCTATTATGACCATTTCTTAATTCCCCAGAAAAGCAACCTTAGAATAACTCCTTCCAGCTCCAAAGCCCAGGGAACTGGGATGACGACTCTCTATAACTTCTTTAAGCTGAATATGTTGAAATGTTTTTGAAGGGCTGGGGGAGGGGAAGGTAGGGGAAATGTATCTTAGTTACTTGTGGACTTAGTTACTGTCATACTGGTATCTTTTAAAGTTCTTTCTCCGAACTTTGTATATAGCATTCCCACATATTATTTGAGACAAAAGTGCTGCATATAGCGGGTCTGGAGTCACAGTATGTTGGCAGACTGGCAAGCAGCTAACCATCTCTATGCCTCAGTCTCCCTAACACTGCAGTACACCTCTCCCAGCTCTGCTCTCTTGTCATTTGAAAATTACTTATATAATGAACTTCAGTAAAATATCAGGTAAAGGGAAAGGCTGAAAAAAGTCTTTTTCTGCTTGTTTATTGAATGCTTGAGTGCTGAAAGGAAGCTGTGTTTTAGTAGCTGATGTATTTCTAGTACCTCTGAGTGATTTTGTTTTTGCTTTTCAGAGCTTTCTAAAACCAAAAACTTAGACAAGGGAAATTCTGAAGATGTACAAGTTCTGTATATGACAACCTCTGCTATAATGGAACTTTTGTTAAAAGGTAAAGAAGCCATTGTCATTTAGACATGGGAAACAGAACACTTATTTTCCCACTGTTTCTATGTACCAATACTTTCAACCTCTGGGCATTTTCAGTATACAGAGAATATTACAAGCACAGAATGTGTTCCAGTATTTTTTCTGTAAATAGACAACTGCGTGGAGGGCTTTGTGGTTCTGCACAGTAGCAGAATCCTATGTACAGATTCCTTCTTATCTCTAACCCATGTAAATTGATGTGTTTCCTTTACCTCTTACATCCTTAATATTCATCATGACATTATGAAGCATGAATATTTGATAGTTCCTCAGTAATTTTTTAAAAAGCACCTTTATATTTGTACAATCAGCTGTGCAATCAACATCATTATAATTTTTTCTTCTGCTACTTTGTACTTATACAGTAGAGTTTGTTAGTGGAGTGCTTGGATTCAGGACCTATATGTTTTTAATCCAATCAATATTCCAATGGAGTATCTACATATCCATTCTAGATAATTGTTGTTAATAACTATGGAAGTTTTCTGATTATTAACACTAGACATTTTAGGGATCCTAAATATCAGCAAGATGAAATTACACTGATCAGTTGTCAATAGGACAGAAAGTGAGCTAAAGTGTCTGAGAGACTTCCTTGGGTCCCAAAGTTATGGTGCAAAGCTCTTTAGGCTACAGAAATTGTTCTGTAGTTAAAAAACAGTTACAGTACAAGAAAGAATTACAGAATTTAAATCCTAAAACCCTTGTGAAATGCAGCATACTTATGACCACACAGCTGTAATTCCAGGTTGCAAAACAGAGACTGGCTTCCCAGAGCAGGCTATTGAAATTAGCCACATAGACTGGTTCCAAGCTTGATAAGTAGACACCGCTTCAACAAATAAGATAAAGGAGTAAAGAAAGAAGAGCCTCCACAAACACCTCAGGCACATGTCTGCACAAACATCTGCACAAAAACACATACATATATACATTCACATTACACACATATATAGATATAAAAAGATAACAGAGACAAAGTCCATTTCAAAATCATTTGAATCTAGAGAGAGAAAGTCAATCCTGAAAACATAAAACAGGAAGCATTATCAGACTGAACAGGTTATATTTAGAAATATACATGTTTATACATGTATGCCCCCAGTAACAGTGGAAGAGAAAAGCTGTGAATTTGAGAGAGAGAGAGCAGAGAGGTATATATGGGAGAATTTACAGGGAATAAAGAAAATGGATAAACATTGTGTTTAAATTATAATCTCAAAAATAAAATTAATGAAATATTAACAACAAAGTAAGGAAGGTGTTGTACTAGTACCAAACTGTGGTAGCAAAAGCATTGTGGTTCTGGCAGTAGTCAGACAACATAGACCAGTAAGTAGCAGAGAATCCAAAATGACACTCCCACCTACGTGGTCAAGAGTACCCAGACCACTCAGATGAAAAGGCAGTCTAACACATACGATGCAGGGAAAACAATATCCCAAACAGAAGGGTGCCCAAGTCCCCCCCCACAATAATAATTTCAACATAAATCAAACTCCTTTTTTTCTTGATGGAATGAGTGCTAAACTGCAGAAATATTAGACAGAAATGTAGTGGAAACTTACAGGCTACTAGACTTGACTTTGTATTTGGGGTTGGCATAAAACACACAGACAAAAAATAAAAATACACAAAAATTAGGCTCTGTTGCAATTTAAATTTTCTATATGTTTATTGAAAGAAACAATGGTCGTGCATTGCCTGCTGAGGTGCGTGTCCTTCCTGCCTAGGAACAGGCTTTGATCATGTGTATACTACCAGGGAGGATTCTGTCTCATGGAACTGGCCTCAAAGGCAATCACAAGTAGTTGTTCATATACAAAATTGTCATGCCACTATTGCACCAATGACACATCTTACCTAGACCAGACATTGTTTTAACTTACACGGAACAGATATGGGTCAGGCCATTAATAAGTTCTCTTGCCAGCAACCATCATACCATCTTCCAGCACTATGGAAACTTACCAAGAACGTATGAGTTTCCAGTTTGTTCCGTCTTATTATTCTTTGTGTCATAGAATTAAAGTGTGTGGGGTTTATACCATGAGGTGTTAACATCACATCCTCCCAGGTAACCAAGAGCAGTAAGCTTATCCTGTATTTTTGCCAAACAACTTAAATGGGATATCTGTGTCACCCTGACCAATTGGTCCAAGAAACATTTCAAAGAGATGTCTGAAAAAAGTTATGGGTGCAAAGATGGGAATTAAGGAGACATGGTTTTGCTACTGCAATCATGAACACATGGTAGCTTATGGATAGTAGCCAGGATTGGGCCTTTCAGCTGTCCTTCAAAAATAGAGGAGTCCCCAGTGAGGCTCCATCCATTTTCAGAAACTAATAACTGCTAATAGTTTTAGGAAAAAGATGTAACATTTCTTTATTGATGTAGCCACTAAGGATTGATGTGTAAGGTAAGAGAGAGAAAGGAAAGGGACACCAGAAGGTAATAGGAAAGAGAATATAATAATAATAATAATAATAATAATAATAATAATAAATCTCTACATATTTATAAAACTTTCAAAACTAAAGAAAAATTTTATGAATAAGTATAAGTATAATTTTATTTAATAGAAAAGTTAAAAAATAATAAAAAAATAAGAGAAAAATAGCAACTGAATAAAAAGAAAAAAGTATTTTATTTATATCTGACAAGGATTCCTATCCAAAAATGCAATAATAGATCTAAATGTAAACAAAGCTGAGAAATATTCTCACAGACATTTTCTTCTTAACAAATTTTGCAATAGCCACCTTAATGTGAAGATATGATGCATATGCCTAAGCATGAGAGGAGTCAACCTCATATTACAAAGACATAATACCCATGCCCATTATATGGCTATTATTAGCAGCCAATGGATAAATGGAGGAAGCTAAAGAGAAATGCCATTTACAAGTGTGTGAGAAAGAATAGCCCTGTGGGTGCAGCCTGATAGTGTTTATAAAAAGATTTAAAGGGGGGGTATGTTTTATGGAGGTGTGGTGAGATGTAGGGGAAGGGGGTGCCTCAGCAGGCCCATGCTGAGGTCAGCTACACAACGGTATAGTATAGAATAGAGTTTATACAGGGTATGGGGAGGGGAGTTGAGAGGGTAATAGAGGCAGAGAAAAGCAGAGAGAGAGAGAGAGAGAGAGAGAGAGAGACAGAGACAGAGACAGAGACAGAGACAGAGAGAGACAGACAGAGAGACAGAGAGAGAGAGAGGTAGAGGAGTAGAGGTAGAGGCCGGCTATGAGCACGTAAAGAGGGGGAAAGGATGAGAGGACAGAGCAGGGGCCGGCAAGCAGAGCAAGAGCAAGAGAGCAATAGGGGCAAAGGAGAGAACAAGAGAGAGAGGAGGGGGCAAGCAGCCCCTTTTAGAGTGGGTCAGGCCTGCCTAGCTGTTGCTGGGTAGCTGTGGGGCGGAGCTTAGACAGAATGCTAACACAGCCTGTAAGACTGATAGGTGATAAACACATTCAACCAACAAGGCATGGTGAGACCATGCCTGAAAGTTGTCAGAAACAAGATGGTGAGATGGTATAGCTTAGGAGTGTAGTTCTTACCTTGCATACAAAATGTTCAGGTTCAGTTCCCAGTACTTGAAACAAATAAAAAGGTAGACCAAATATAGGCAAAGTGGCCAAGAATTATGACAGGGTATCTGGGGTTAGCAGGAGTTTATATGACAAATGGGTAAAGCCACTTGTTGCCAAGCCTGACAGGAGTTAGTCCTTTGGACGCACATGGTAGAAAACATAGAACTGGATTCTGCCAGCTTTCCTCTAACACAGACAACTTGTACAAGGTGTCGACTGAATTCCAGTGGTATTGAGCAGCTTCCCTCATGTCATCCCTGCCATCTTCAGCAGAGGTAGCCTCAGTCTCAGTAACCATTCTCTACATTTTAAGTCTCTAATTATAAAGAAAATATAATGGACTCCTTTTGTGTGCTGAACGGAAATGAAAAAGGATATACGGCTGTCTACCAGAACATCTACCTTTGGATCTGAGGGAGAACAGACACACATTGCACAAACAAGCACCCGATTTGGTGGATAGAGGTGTGAACATTTTATGCTTGTGCAATAAATACATTGTAGAAAATGCTTACATCTAAACTTGGCCAGCTAACTTTGAGAAATGACTCTCTAACAGACCAATATTCTACATTTTATTTCAGGACTCATCCCCTAGTAAAGAAATACTGAATCTGTATTTTATTGTACTTTCTTTTTATCACATTTCCAAACATATACACTATACCATTTCTTATTTATCTATTATCTCCACTCCTTTTTGCACCTTTTCACTGTGGAAATGTCAGCTTGTATTTAAAAGCAGAGACAGGCTTATGGAGAGGTTGAAGTATACCTGAAAATTGGCATTTTAGTCACTTGTGGATGTGTGTGATGTCATACTGGTATCTTTTAAGTTATTTCTCATACACGTATATATGACATTTCTATGTGTTATTTGAGACAAAGGGGTAGAATATGGCAAGAGCAGAGTCACGTTCAGTATGTTGACAGGTTGGCAAGCAGATAACTAACTGTCTTCCTGTCTCAGTCTCTCTAATGCTGGAAATGAAATACAGGCATGTGACAAGTGTCTCATCACTATTCTCTGTTACCTGACTTATACTCTGAGAGTATCCTTTAATCAAATATCAGATATGATACAGGGCTTATTAGAAGAGAGTCTATTTGTGCTTGTTACCTGTCGACGTGATTGCTGAAAGGTGAATGTGCTTCAGAAGTGGTTTATTTGCAGTACCATTGACTGACATTGTTCTTCCTTTTCAGAGCAAGCTAAAATTAGGAGCTTAGAGAAGAAATTAGTTAAAGGATCAGAAATTCTGTACAAATCAGCCACTTCTATGACGAAGTTTTTCCTTGAAGGTAACAGAATCTCTGACATACAGAGGTGTAAAACAGAACTCTGTTCTTTTCTCACTGTTTCTATTTTCCAGGATCTTCAACAAGTGGACCCTCTTCTTAGTCTCATCGTACTCTTACTATTATCTTATTCTTATCTTCCTTATTCTTTTTTTACTTGACTTACTCTATTAAAATTAGCTTTTATAAGATGTTAAGTAGACAGACAGAATTTATTCATGGTTCTTAAGTGTCATAGCTGATAAGCCTCTGCCTAATAATAACATAGCTGAAAGAGACACTGTCTTCAGAAAATGTTATTGAAAGACCTTGTTCTCATATTTCAGAGCCACCTAAAGAGAATAAAAAGAAAAGAAAGGAAAGAAAGATTGTTGTTAAAAGTCCACACATTCTGCCTGTCACTACTACACAAAAGCACACGCTCAAAGGTAAAGGAGTGTGAGCAGCACAGATGTGAGCAGTTGTGAGCTCTGTGCCAGTCCCACTGTTTCTACCAATCTGCTAACCTCAACTAAACATGTTCCATGATGGCATAAGTAGGTATATTTGTATCTTTCATCCCTCACATCTTTCCTTTTTTTTGTATGATGCTCTTAAAGGAGAATGTGCTGTAATGCATTCAACAGTTGCTTCTTACAATGCCCTTTAAATCTTTAGTGTTAAGTAAAGAGTTGGCCATCAGAGCTGTGGTACCATTGTTCTTAGTTGTCTTATTTGCTTATGTTTCTATCAAATAGAGTGTGTGGTTGTTGGATAATGGATATAGATGCTTTTAATTTTAAGATGTTGGCAGTTTATTTGAAAATTACTGTTAATAGTTCTGCCAGTAAATAAACAATAACCTATTTCTAAGTATCTTCTCCAGGAATAGACTTTATAAATTTGAAATGTGAATGTTGCATAACATTGTTAATAGTCAATACATTAAGAAATAAAGTGTTCTAGGAAAATGCCTAGAATCTCAATGGTATTTTGCAGAAATATGAAATACCCCATTTCAAAATTCACATGAATCTTAGAGATCATAATAGTCTAAATAATCCAAAAAGAACAAAATAAAGACTTTTTAACTTTAAAACTCACTAACAAGGTACAGCAATGAAAGCATTATGATTCTGACTTACACACAGGTGGCATTTTCTTGATTAATGATTGATATGGAAATGGCCTACCCAGTGTAGGTGGTACCAGCCCAGGCAGGTGGTCTTTAGTTGCATAAGAAAAGCTAACTGAGTAAGCCATGAACAAAAGGGGGGCAGTCTCTGCTTTATTTCCTGCCTCCAGCTTCCTACCCTCTTTCAATTTCTGCCTTGGCTTCTGCCTATGAGGGAATGATCAGAGTCTGTGAGTCAAACAACCCCTTTCTTCTTTTAATCATGGTCTTTCTCACAGTAATAGAAAGCAAACTCGAACATCAGGCTAGACAGAATCTATTCCAGACTGTTAAGTTTGTTCCTAAATACCTGAGAATGCCTATTCACAGTACAATGAATGACTTTGTTCTCACTTTTCAGTGCAATCTGAAATTAGTAACTTAGAAAAGCCAGTTGTTAGAGGAATACGTGTTCTGTTTTGTTTTTTTGTTTGTTTGTTTCTTTTTATTAGATATTTTCTTTATTTACATGTAAATTTCTCCATTCCTAGTTTCCCCTCCAAAAA
>NW_022196905.1:267402469-267412771 GCF_008632895.1 Mastomys coucha | reverse complement strand
GTGGAACACGTGTTCTGAAGTCAACCTCTGCTCAGAAGAAACGTGTGCTCAAAGGTAAGGAAGTTGCTGGCATCCTGATGTGTGAAACAGAACTCTGTCCTTTTCTCACCACTTCTGTTTTTCAGTATCCTCAACCTCTGGACCCTTTGAACATACAGCTAATGTTATAAAAACAGTCTGTTCCAGTACTTTTCCTGTAAATAGACATGTGGCGGGGGTGGGGGGTGTTGTTCTGTGATTCTGTGCATAGATTCCTTCTTGCTTCTAACCCAGGTAAATTTGTCTCTCATACCCTTAATATTCTACATGATGTTCTGATGTGAGTATGCTTGAGGCATTCCTTTTTAAGTCACCTTTACATTTTTGTGATCATGACTACAATCAATAGTGCAATCATCAATGCTACGCTACACATTTTTCTTCTGCCACTTTGTGCCTATACAGTAGAATGTGTGCATGCAGTGGTTGGATTCAGGACATGCTCGCCTTTAACTCAATATACATATACATATACATATACATCATCTACATTTCTGTTCTAGGATGAATGTAATTTTTTAGTTATGACAGTAACTGCATGAGAAAAACTGCAGCACTAGACACTTCAGGAATTGAAAATGTTAAAAAAAATTAAATTATATTAGTCAGTTGACAATAGAATAAAAAAACTACCTAGACTATGGTAAAATATCGAGGGCCTCAGAGATAAGTTATAGAACTAGAAAATTCCATTTGAGGGGGTGGAAGAGATGGTCCAGTGTTTAAAAGGTTTGCAATGTGAGAGAGGACCACAATTCAGATCCCCAAAACCTGTGTATAAGGCAGTGTGCTGGCAACAACCCATCTATAACCCTATATTACAAGGCATAGTCAGGATGCTCAGAACAAGCTGCTATGAAGATAAGCCACATAGTCTGGCTCTGAGTTTGATCAACAGACACTGCCTCAGTGAACAGGACGAAGAAGTGAAGGAAAAAGATTCTCCACAAACACCTCAGACCACAAAAAGAACAGGGTATTTGTGCACAAATACCTGAACAAAATATATACAAGCATGCATATATGCAAATAACGGCACCCCCACATGTTTATGTTAAAAGAGAACAAGGGAAAATGTGCCTTGAATTCATATGGAATCTTTTGTTGTTGTTGTTTTTTGGCTTTTTGGTTTTTTGAGACAGGGTTTCTCTGTGTATCCCTGGCTGTCCTGGAACTCACTCTGTAGACCAGGCTGGCCTTGAACTCAGAAATCCACCTGCCTCTGCCTCCCAAGCGCTGGGATTAAAGGCTACCACCGCCCAGCCTCATATGGAATCTTGATACAATGTTGCAGTTAAATTAATTGTGAAAGACCCAGACTCACATTTCATAATTGCAGAGCTTACTTCAGAGCTACAGTGATGAAAGCTTTGTGGTTCTCACAAAAGGCAGATAACTGAGACCAATGAAATAGAAGAGCAAAACAGCAACGTAACGGCTAATCTTGGTTGTCAACTTGACTACATCTGGAATCAACCCAAGCAGTTGAAATGTCATATCTAATGTCTGTGAAGCTTGCTCTCTCTCTGTCTCTCTCTCTGTCTCTCTCTCTCTGTCTCTCTGTCTCTCTCTGTCTCTCTCTGTCTCTCTGTCTCTCTGTCTCTCTCTCTCTCTCTCTCTCTCTCTCTCTTTCTCTCTCTCTCTCTCTCTCTCTTGGATCATTTGAGGTGAGAAGGCTCACCCTAAATCTGGCCCATAACTTCAGGTGGTAGCCAGTATAAAAAGACATGGGAGAAGACAACTTTTGTTTTTTGCCTACTTATATTCATTCTCACTGGTAAGGTCATCTGTCCTGCTACTGAGGCATTTCTTTGCTGGTGTAAGAACTCACTTCTTCAGGATTCCAACATAGACTGAGTTCTGGCAGTCCTCTAGAAATCCTCCAGAACTCCAGCACCAGGGATTTCTGAAAACATCCAGCTTCAAGGACTGAACAACTTCCAGCTCGTCAGCATTTCTATCAGGAGACAGGGATTGTTGGACTAGCCAGACCACAGTATGTAAGCTACTCTAACAAATCATCCTTCAATAAACAGATATTCATTCTATCAGCTCTGTTTCTTTAGAAAGCCCTGACTAATAAAAACTAATATGCCATTAGGAATTAGTTTAATAACATTCCCATTTAACAGCACAATGCTGTTATACCCATAAATCAATGCAACCTTCAAGATCATTGCTGTAAAGGGGTTAGAAGAGTGTAAGACCTAAAGGCAGTGTGGATGACTACAAAGAAACATTTACTTATGGACACAGCAGGGCAGCTACACATGCACTCACAGCAGTTGTGACAGCATGTACCAAACCTGTGCAAGCTCCAGTCATTCCAAATCCCAGCATGAAGAGGAGTTGAACACACAGTCCTACCCAAGGGATTCCAATTGTTAACTGCTTGGAAATCTTCTTGGAATCTTTCTCTAAGAATATAGTCACTGGTAAGATACCTGCTTTTCAATGAAAAATTACACATCCAAGAATATTTAAGCATCATAAATTGATCTTAAAGCATTTAAAAGAAAAAGGACATAAACTTAGGGAAAGGGAGTGAATTTGAGAAGAATTAAGGAAGGAAACCAATATGATCAAAACACATTGTATGAAACTCAAAGAACTAGTGAAGAATAGGAGAAGGAGGAGGAGAAAGAAGAGGAGAGGAGAAGAAAGGAGTGAGGAGAGGAGAAGAAGAAAGAAGAGGAGAAAGATAAGAAGAGGAGAAGAGAAGAGGGGAGGGGAGAGGTAGGAAGGAAGAGGAGGAAGAGGAGGAGGAGGAGGAGGAGGAGGAGGAGGAGGAGGAGGAGGAGGAGGAGGAGGGGGAGGAGAGAGGAGGAGGAGGAGGAAGAGAAGAAAAGAGAAGGTGACCTCAGAAATCAACTGTCATCTACATGGTCAAGAACACCAAGACTACTTAATGGGTAAAGGAAATCTAGCACAGTGGTGCAGGAAAAACATAATATCCCCAAACAAGAAGGATGCCTGAGCCCTTAAACTATACATGAAACTACTTCAATATGAATCAAAATTCTTACAAGTGAAAGCTAAACTGCAAAATAATAGAAAAATATATAGGGGAAACCTAGAGGATAATAGATATAGCTATGTGTTTCAGAGTTGACATAAAACACAGCCAAAAAGAAAAAGGCTTCATCAGAATTAAAATTTTAGAAATATTTGTTTAAAGAGACAGCTATAGTGTAAAACTCATTAGGATCATGTCCTCACTGGGAATATGCTTTGACCATGTGTATACTATCAGGGGTGTATTCCCTCTCATGGAGCTGGCCTCAAATGCAATTACAAGTAGTTGGATATCTCCAAAATAGTTATGCAACTATTGTACTAATAGATACCCCTTGCTGCATAGTCATATTATGGGTTACACAGTACACAGCTGGTTGAGACCATTAATTAGTTTTCTTCCCCCAACATTATGTGTAGTCTCATCTTGATATCTCTGTGTCATGGATAAAGTGTGTGTTATACTAACCAGTCAAGTTTCATCATCTAATTCTGGTTGGCCACAAAGAGTAATAGCTATAGTCTATATTCCTTGGGGAACTTTTAGACCTCTCTGGCCAACCATTAAATGGGACATTTATATACTCCTACCCAAATGGCCCAGGAAAGATTGCATAAGAGATGGCAGAAACAATTTAAGAGTGGGAGGATGGGAGTCATTGTCATGAATTGCTTCCATGAAGATTTGACATTGCTGTTGCAGCCACAAACACACAGAAGCCATGCATACTAGCCAGAATTAGGTTTATCAACCATTCATCAAAAGTAGACTTGTCAATGAGTCTCTGCCCACTGTTAATCCTTGTAGGAAGAGATTCAGTCTTTTTTTTTCCATATTGTTTATCCACTGTGGGACTATTTATGAAGAATATTCATGGGAGAAATCAGCCTCAACTACAAAAAGGTAGCACTCCATGCCCATTGTATGGTTATTGGAGAGAAAAGGAGAAAGTAAAGTAAAAAGTGAAAGAAAGAAAAATATTGACATTGAAAAGTGTGAGAGATTAGGAGAGCAGTCTTGTGGGGCCAGCCTCTAATCCCAGCTCCTTGGGAGGCTCATACAAGAGAATGACAAGTTCGCATCCAGCCTGAATAGCATGGTAAGACCATGTCTCAAAGTTGTCAGAAGCAAGAGGGGATAATTAACGTAGCTCTGGGATATTTCCTGCACCACTGTGCCACATGGCCCTTACCCATTAAGTCATCTTGGTGTACTTGACCACTTAGATGAGAGTTTATTTCTGAGGTCACCTCCACTTCCTTCTTCTTCCTCTCCCTCCTCTTCCTTTTTCCTTGCATAAAAAATAACCAGGTTCAATTTTCAGTACTTGAAACAAACAGGAAAGAAGAATAAATTTTAGGAAGGATGTCAAGAAATTATAAACGTGGGGTGGAGGAATCAGTTTGGTTCAGTGTGTAGTAAGGGTGCTCACCACCAAGCCTGATAGACACTTTCCATTCCTATGACACATGCTAGAAACAGATCCTAACTGTTCCAGCTGTCCTTTGACCTCCACAGTCTCAAATAAATCAACTATAATTAATGTTTTCAGAATAAAAAAGAAATTTACAAAAGAAATTTAATTTATGAAATTGGTTTCCTACAGAGCATCCAACTTTGGACATGAAGGGAAGCTCCTGGGTGCACATTTTTCACACAAGCACTTATCTGGGTGAATTGACATTTGAATGTTTCACTTTTGTGCAAGAAATACAAGGTAGAAATAGAAAGCATTCTTGATTCTTGTAAATTTGCCCAACTAAAACGCTCTAAAAGAATCATATTCTACTTTATTTCAGCATTTGTCCCAGTGGAGAGATATTAAATCTATGTTTTTTAAGTTTTATTTTAGTTCATGTGTATGGGTGTTTTTCCTGCATGTATAAAACCCTTCACACATGTATCTTCTTATATGAGACATTCTGGTTTTATGGTTCTCTACATTAACCAAATTCTGTGCATAGATGCTTCTTATCTCCAGCCCTGTCCCCGATCTCAAACCTTTAATTTTGTGCATGATATGCTGAAATTAGAATGTCATATCTCCTTGATGGCTCCTTTTTATTTCACATCTATATATCTGTTGTTGCAAATACAATCAAAAGTCTAATAACTATCACTAAACAGTTTTTATAATGTTTGTGTATATGTATACAGTGATAAAGCTTATATCTATGTGAGCAGGATTGTTAGATCCAGGTCATGCATACTTTTAATTCCACATATACTGTACAAAGTATCTACATAACCATTTTTGAATGATTGTAGTTAGTAGTTTAGCAGTGGCTTCCTGAGAAAACTGTTTCCTAATTCTTGTCTCTGAATTTTTTATGAATTGAAAATATTAAGAAGATACATTACATTGGCCAGCTACCAGAAGCACAGAAAGTAACTTAGAGTCTAGAAGACATCCCCAGAATTCAAAGATGTGTTGAGGTCACTGAGCAGTTTAAGCGCTTGGTGGCTAACGTCCACATACATAGCTGAGTGAGACCAGGACTCATTTTTTTTTTCAGTGAAAAAGACAGTGGGAATGAAATAGTATGTGCGTAGAGAACTAGCTTTGCATACAAAATACATAGATGCAGATCCCAGTACTTTTAAACAATCAAAAAACCCAGCACATATTGGCAAGGACATCCATTTACAAGCAGAGATGCGTGGTATCACCTCAGTTCCAGCAGGCTTGAACAGCCTCCTCTCTATACCCCTGCCATTTGAATTAGAGGTGGCTTGCCATTCTCAGTAACCCCCATCTACATTTTACTCTGTGACTAAAGAGAAATATTCCATGGGGTTCTCCATTTCTGTTCATACTTCTTTTAAAATCTATTTTTTAACCTTCACTGTGTGATCCAACTCTTCTACTTTGTCTTTCATCCCTGATTCTGTTTTCTGCATGAGTCGTTCTATAAGTGAAGCTTTCCACTGAGTTTTTACTTGGCTTTTTCAGTTTATTTCCAACACCACTTTGGTTTTCTTCAGCAATTCTATCTGTGCTCTACATCATGTATTGAGCTCCCCATTTCACTGAAAATCTCTGTATTTGTCCTTTTGACGTATATTCACATATTCCTTGAATTCTTTGAAAATGCTCACAGTCATTCTTTGTAATCCTTCTAAGTAATTTCTATAGTTGCCATTATTATGGGATTAGTGATTTGTGGAGAAGAGATGTTGTCTTGGTTTATCATGTTTCTGTTTCTGCACTAGGATCTGCATATTTAGATATATCAGTTCATTGATAGGTTTTCTTTCTTTTGTATTTTTAGTTTAAAAATTCTAGTAATTGTTTTCTTTCAGTGGTGGCATTTGTGGTATTGAGTACTATTATATTAAGTCCTACATGGGTTGGAATTCCCTTCCCTCTGTGGGAACGGTATTTAGATCCAGAGGCTTCATCTGGCATCTTCCTCTAATTGTTAGGTCTTCTCCAGTGTCATCTAGAGCTTCCTACCTGCTTCTCAAGCTTTCCCTGTGGTCTGTGGAACCCTTCACACACCTGTAGGTGTGTAACAAATCTGGTCCCTAACCTGGATTCTTAGATTGCGCTGGAGCCTCTGGAAGGTGGGGGGTGTTGTAAGCACCAGCAGCCCTAATGTAGACTCGAATATAATTCCCACTTCTCCACAGAAGCTACTGGGAATTGTGGACCCACTTATAAAATATCTTCTAATTAGCCCATATGCTGCTGTTTGTTGGCAGTTATATTCAAGTACACATTAAATCCATTTTCATTATCATACTTTCTTTTAAATAGCATTCAAATATGCTCACATTAGTGTTTGTTAGTCTCTGACTAGACTCAGTCACTATAATTTTCTTCTTGATTTTTTTTAAAAAAAAATATTCTGTGTTTTTATTTTGCCATGTGTATATATATAAAAGGCAGAGAATTACGCCATGGTGTGTCTGTGAAAATCAAAGTCCAAACTTGTGAAGTTGGTTTTCACATTTACATGGATTCTGGCTAAGTAACTCAGATTAGCTGGCTTTTGTGGCAAATGCCTTCTTAAACTGAGACATCATACCACACCTCAAGTACAGTTTACATTATGAGAATACTATTGTATTTTTTTCCTTTAGCTATAGATAGTACTGCATAAAGTTAAAAATGGTTGTGTTCATTGTGATTTTTTCAAAATGAACCCTCTGACATTTGCATTTACCCCTTCTATACTTCCATTGAGACAGAAACATGCCACGAGGGAAAGGTTGGTATTAGAATCCCCATGTCAGACAGGAAGATTCCTAAATTCGATCACCCTACCTTACCCTGGAAGTGTTGCTTTATACAACCACATTCTGCCTTCTTCTCCAGGAATGCTATCTTACACTCTTATATAAGTATTCAGAACACGTCCACCACCCAGAAAGAATAACACAGAGTGTCCATTTCTGCAGGTTAAGTTACTTTATTTTATGAACTGAAAAGGATGATAAAGAAGATACACTTTGAAAGGGGATTAGCATTTATTTTAATGCTTTAAAATTTAAAGTTAGTTTCTAGTATCCTTGATTGGCATTTTGTGTGTGTTTCCAGGGAAGTCTATATCTACATCATTAACCAAGAGATGTGATAACTTTCCATCCGATCTGGTTCTTTCAACATCTAGCTCCAGCAAACAAGAGGTTGAAGGTAAAGGCATCACTGTAATACAGACCTGTGAAATGAAACACTGTGTTCCAGGTGCATTGTTTCTGTTTACTAGTGTACTTAACCTGTGGGCCCTTCCGACATGCAGCCAATGTAAGAACAGCAGGTGTTCCATGATTTTGTTGTGAATAGATAGGTGTGCAGAGGGGCTTTGTAATTTGGTACAGTAAGGCATCCTCTGTGTGGACACCCCCACCCTTTACAGTTAACCCAAGCAACTTAGTAGATCTCCCTCATCTCTCAGAGCTTTAACTTTCTGCAAGAAGATCTGAAACAAATGTCACAGTTTATTGAGTTAACTGAGAAACCTTTGGGTTTTTATTATTACAACCACAATCAGTGGAGCCATAATGTCATTGTACAGTTCTACTGTGTTACTTATATGTGTATAAAACACAAAGGGGCTGGGCAGGGCATAGAGCTCTGTCAGTAGAGTGCTTGTGCTCCAGGCCTTAGGACCTGAGGTAAGATACCCAGCACGATGCAAAAAAAGCCATGGACAGTGTCCACAATTTGGGATGTTGGCCAATAAATCAGGCCAAATTGATAATCTCAGGGTTCGATTAAATAGCCTTCCCCAAAAACCAAGGTGGAGAGCTTGAAAGATGGCTCACTGATTTTTGAACAATAGTTGTTCTTCAATTTATAAATTCAATTCCCAGCACCAATTACAGGCAGATCACAACTGCTCAGTAACTCCAGATCCAAGGGATGTAACACCCTCTTCTTGCCTGGTATCGTGGAAGGAATTAAATCACAAGTGGCATACACAGACAAGGACACACAGAGGAAAGGAGAGAGGGAGGGAGGGAGGGAGGGAAGAAGAGGGAGAGAGAGAAAGAGAGAGAGAGTACAAATGAATAAATAATTTTAAACTAAGATACATATGATTGAGGAAAATACCTGACATCCACCTATGGTCTGTATTGGGGTGCAGAGGTCAGGAGTAAAAGAAAAGAGGAAGAAAGAAAAATAGGCAGTGTGATTGGGGAAATAGCTCAGTAAATGGCTTGTAATCCTAAAATTGGATCAGCAGAGGCAGTGGATCCCTGACGTCCACTAACCAGTCTGCTCAAGCTAATCTGTGAGTTCTGTATCAAAGAGAAACTCTTCTCAAAAGAAACAAAGTGAATACCACAGGTAGAATGACACTCAGTGTTCACTGCTAACCACCACACATGCTCACAAGTGTACTGAAAATGTACTGTAACACATGCTGGTGAGCCCACAGCATAAATACACCCACATTCACAACATACCAACTAGTTAACTACTTAATTAGAGTAGAGTATGAATATTAAGTAAATCTACTCTTAGAGTAGAGTTAGAGTATGTAAGTGATAAATTAATAATTCTACCAGTAACTACATAAAGAGGAAAAAAACCTACCTCCTTTCTATTAGCCAGCAATTAGTCTTTTAATGGACTGAAAATACTAACAATATTAAATTATGTATTTATTTTGGTTTTTTTTTTTTTTGAGAAGGGTCTAACCATATAGCCATTGACAGACCAAGAATCCACTATGTAGACCAGACTGGCCTTGAACTCATAAAGCTCTACTGATGTCCCTCAAGGGCTAGGATTAAAGGCATGTATCACCATGCCTGCCATGAAATTATATTTTAGGTGTCAAAACTACAGACCATGATTTAAAGAGACTGAAAAGTCCCTGTGAGAATTCCAAAGACATCCTACAGAAATAAAAAAGTCCATTTTCAAGTTCATATAAAGTCTCAAAAGACTGTAGTGGTCAAAATAATCTTGTCAAAGTGCCAAGTAAGCAGAATCCCGCTTCATGATTCCAGAACTTATTCCCAAATGACAGAAATGAAAGACTTATGGTTCTGGAATAGAGACAAGCAACAGCCAGACTAGTGAAACGGAAGAGACATCACAGAACTAAGCTCACTCATCTGTGGCCAACAACAGTATGGACAGAGGAGTCAGACACAGGTGGCACGGAGTACATTACATATCCTGTGCAGACACAGGAATAGGAGGCCCTTAAATTATAGTCAAAACCCAACTCAAAATGAATCAAAGGCCTACAAATAACACCTAAACTACAAAAAAAAATATTAGAATAAAACTTAGTAGAAGCCCTACATGATACTTAATTATTGAATGTAGTTTTGGATGAAAAGCAAAGAACTTTCTTTCTGGGATGGGATTAGGGCTTCATACATGTAAGGCAACTATTCTACCAACTATGCCACACCCTAGCCCTCTCCCTCCATTCCTGCACTGTACTCTCTATTATGGGAATGAAACCTTCTGTTGAAAGACTGTCGTTGCCAAAATAATCGTGACTTAATCTACAACTTAAATTTTACATTTTACCTTCCTCTGGTCTTATTTATTGTCCTACTGGTTTTTAGAGTTACTTCTCTGGCATCTCTCTATAGCATTTCTATCGTTTTCTGGATGAGTTGCTGTGTTTAGGAAGTCTGGCATCACACTCCATATGGAGGAAGACTGACAGGCTGGCATCCATCTCCCTGCCTCAGTCTCCCAAGTGCTGGGATCCCAGGGGTGAACCACCACCATAATATTCTTTTATACCACATCAACTACCAAGCAAAGGTAG
>NW_022196905.1:267392445-267401142 GCF_008632895.1 Mastomys coucha | reverse complement strand
GTGTTTTAGGAGTGACATAAAAGACACAATTTAAAAACAAAAATGTAAGTAAATTTGGCTTTATGGGAATTTTAAACATGCTTACATCAAAATGTCACAGCGTTTTTCAAGTAATATACAATAAAGAAAAAATTTTAAAAGAAAAACCATAAAAAGCAACCCAAAGGATTAGAGAAAAATTTTCCAATTTTATGCCTGCTTAGAGTCTAAATATCAACACAAATATATTTATAGAGCTCTAAAACCTGTTTTAGCCACTTTTCCTATTGCTCTGATAAAATACCCTGGTAAAGGCAACTTAAAGGTGAAAGGTTTGCCCTTGCCTCACAGCTGCAGCCTGTCTACTAGGGAAGTCGAGGCAATAGAAGCCTGAGGCAGCTGTTCCCATTGTATCTAGGTCAAGAAACAGATTGTACAGAATACAGCCAACTCCTCAGCTTCTTTTCTCCACTTAACACAGTCCAAGGTCCCTGCCAGAACTTATACCACTCCAATAAGCATAAAGAAGTCATGTCCAGATAACCATCTTCTATCGTGTTGACTGTTAGCACTGACAATCACACCAACCAACTTTTGTCAACTTGACACTCAAACATGGGACTTTAATCATAACCTTTCACCCCTTCTCAGCAAATTCTCATGGTCGTCTGCCAGCAGAAATACCATTCAGCTTCCAAAGCTCCCATTATCTTTAGCAACTGGAATAGGTTAAAGGTCCAAAATCTACATTGTCACCTGAGACTCGAGACAGTTTCTATGTGCTCCCTAAAGTAAAAAAATCCTGCAACATATTTTCATCATGGCACCAAATATATAGCCCATTCCGAAGTATGACCAAAATATAGCAGGGAAACCACCAAATCTACAGCTCTGTGTCCAGCACTGAGAACTCATAATGAAATAATCGGAGCTTCAAAGGCCTCGGCACCCCCACTCCTCCAGTCCTGCTGTCTGCAGCACATTATCTCTTGGTTAGGCTGGCTTCACTTCATGTCTGCAGCTTTCCTCAACAGACAGCCCACAGTCCTGGCATCTCTAATATCCTGGACTCTCACTGCAACTTGGGTTCTATCTTCATAGCTTCCTACAATGTCCTGTTGGGAGCTTGCAACATGTTGTCTGGCCACAGCTACTCTTTAAAACTGTGGACCAGGAGTTCATGACCCCTTACTTTTTCAAAATCGGTGCATGCCGAACAAGTACCATAGTGTTCCCAAGTTGTAGTCCCAGACTGAAAAGCAGTCTGAGTTCTTTGGACCAACAATATTAGCCCCTGCATGCTGACCCTGGAGAAGCACAGCCACGGGCACTTGCCTTCAAGGAGCGAGGAGCCCCTTCTATTGAGACTTATTTTTTCATTCACATAAACTTGGTTCTTCATTGGGTAGAGGGTTCAGTGGATTTTGCCTTCAGGACCTTTCCTATTATCTCTGCTCAACACAGAAGGTTTCTCCTAAGTACTGCTTATCTCTTCAGCAATCACAGCTGCTGTCTAGGCTCATACCCTATTGCACTACTTCTGAAAAAAAAAAATTGCCTAAAAAAATTACTTTATTTCTTCTAAATTCAACTTTACTCAAGTTTTCAGGGCTCGAGAAGAATTAAAGTAGATTCTTGGCCAAAATATCACATACGTGGCCTCTATCCATGTTCCTGATGTCTGTACCCTTCTCAGTATTCATGAGCAAATTTTCCACTGTCCTCAATTCTCTTAGCATTTTTTTTCTTCTAAGCTTCTACCAGAATGTCCCATAATGGTCTGTTTATAGCATTCAAGCATTTTTCTAGCCCAAAGTTCTAAACTCTTCCACATTATTCCTTTAAAGCACTTCAAATTTTCTAAAACCACATAGTCAGGCTTTAAAAAAATATATTATATTTTTGTGAATTTCACATCATGCACCCCAGTTCTACTCATCTCCTCCCTCCTCTCATACCCACCCTCCACCCTTGAAACCTCCCTCCACAAAAAAGAAGAAAAAAGTTTCATAGAAACGGTAGTGTGTCACGGTGTGTCCTACAGTGCACCCTTTGTCCATACCATTTTGCTTGCACATGTTCATTGCAATGGTACAAGGCCTCTGGTTTCTGCTACATTATCAATACTGGAACCCTACTTCTCTCTGCTATCCTGTTATGGTCCTATGTCGTGGAGATCCTGTAGTTTCGTACACTGCAGTATTTCATCAATGGGTAGATATTGGGGGTGGACAAGTTCAAAGCCCTGGATCTGGGCCTAAGAGGTATCTGAGCTATGTCAGATCAACAGCTCTCCTGCACCACACCACCAGGATGAGCTCTGCTGCCAAGACCTAGCTGGCCCATCCAATGCCTCAGTCATCAAGGAACAGAACCAGCTCTCTACCTCTCAGGCCCTAAACCACACCACACCATCAATGTCAGCTCTACTGTGCTGCCCAGGATGGGTTCAGGGCCTGTTCTGCCCAGTACTGCAGCTGGCAAGGGGCTAAGATGGCTCTCTGGCTCTCATGCCCTAGGAGATTGCTTACCAGCAATACCTGCAACCAGGCCCAACTCTGCCCTACCGAACAGGCAAGCTGCAGGGACAGCTCTCCCAAGTGTTGCAGTCAGTGAGGGACAGGGACAGTTCTCCTATTCTCATGACCCCAGGACCAACTCTTCCTGAATGCTGTAAGTAGTGAAGGAGCAGGAAGGGGAGAATGGTATGTCTCCCTTGTACACTCCACTACACAACAAACAAGAGGAATGGTAAGCCCTGCCATGCTCACATCTTCAGGGCCAGCTCACCCACAACCTCCATATCTTGGGCCAGTCCTACTGTGCTGCCCAGGCAACATGCAGGGAATGCTTTTCTGAGTGCTGCAGCAGTTGAAGGGCAAGGCCAACTCTTTTACCCTTGCCACCCTATGGCCAGCTTTCCTGCCTGCCACAGGTAGTAAGGGGTGAGGGTGGGGGAGGGCATCTCTCCTTTGCCCACACTCTCCACATTTGCAGCCACCTCTCCCATGCTCACGTCACCATGCCTACCCATATTACGGTCTGCTCTACTGTGCTGCCAGTCAAGATACAAGGCCTGCTCTCCCAACTTGCTGCAGCCCATAAGGAGAAGGAAGAGACCTCCTGCTCTCATGGCCTGAGGGCCAGCTCTCCCATTATGTCCAGGCAAGGAATAGGGCACTGCCTTCAGGTATCACTATATTCCCAAACATCAACAAAAGCCAGACTAGGAACATCTGCCTGGCCTTTGGTGCTAACACCAGTGGCCACCAGTAGCAATACAGGCCAGGACCCTGCTATGGTTCCAGGTGGCATCACCAGCTACTCACATTGGGCTGCTCCTCACTCCCCTCAAGTGTCCACTTCTGCCTCTTCATTGTGCCCTCATCCTTCTGTTGCTCTTTCTCTTCCATTTTCCACCACTTATTTGCTTCTCTTCTCTTAGTGATGCCCAGGGTCTCTGAGTGTCTAGGGTCATCTTAGGAGTGATCTCAGGAATGTTTCCCTCCATAATGCATTATGCCTCCAGGCAGGGGTCATCACAGACAAGGCCTGCCCACCACAGGCCTGTGCAGCACCAGACTGATGGTGATCTCAGGCTAGCTCCCTCTCCAGGGCCCTGCATGGCCATGGCACCTTAGCTTACTAATAATTCAGTTTCACAGGTCAGAATGCCGAGTGTAGACATATCATATCTCCTCTCTGCCACCTACTAACGCACACATGGCACAGCAGCCACATCTGCAGCACCTCTAGAAGAAGCATGATCAGCCTTTTATAGTGATGACCCCAGTGCTGGTGCAAATTTTTATCTTAATTTTCCTGCTCCTGTGATAAAATTTCCCGACAAGAGCAACTTAAGGGAGAAAGGGTGTATTTGTTTATATTGGCTCACAGTTCAACTATACAGACCATCATGAAGGGCAAGTCAAGAAGGCAGGGGTCTGTAAAGCTGTATCCAGAATCACAAAAAGTGATGACGCATCATGCTACTCAGTTCCTTTCTCCATTTATGCAGTCCAACCCAGGTAAGAGGGATACTCACAGTGGGTGACTATCTCATCTTAACTATGTAATCAAGACAATCCCCCACAGTCGTGCCAAGAGGCCCACCTCCTAGATGATACTGGATTCTGTCAAGTGGACAATTAACATTAATCAGCACACTCAACAAAACTCAAGTAAAAACCAGGCAAACTCTATAAGTCAGGCAGCCATGATTTCTTGACCCAGTTACAAATGCTGGAAATTAGTTTTATCTTGTGGAACAGGTTTTAAATCCAGTCAGAAAGTGGTTGTTATTCCTATTACATCAGTGTCACTATTGTACCAGCAGGCAAAATTTGCCAGGCCAGTTGTTATTGTGGCTCACAGAAGCCATCCCTGAGTAAGGCTGTTAATTACTTTTCTCCCCAGGAGTGTATAGATAACCTACTCCCCCACCCCTTTTGGTATACCCATTTCCTGCTTCAAATCACCTGAATTCTATGGCCTTCACTTGAAATCTAGCCCCCATGCACCATTCTAAAAATTCCCTACTTCTACATATTGAATTCTTAAAAGCTATTTAAAGATGGCCAAGTCAGTCATCAATGGGAGGAGAGGCCTTTGTCCCTGTGAAGGTTCTATGCTCCAGTGTAGGGGAACACTAGGGCCAGCAAGCAGGAGAGGGTGGGGTGGTGAGCAGGGGGAGGGGGAAGGGAACAGGGGCTTGTTTTTGTTTTTGTTGTTTTTTATTTTATTTTAATTTTTTTTTCTTTTTTTTGGAGGGGAACCTGGGAAAGGAGATATTGTATGACATGTAAATAAAGAAAACATCTAATAAAAAAAGATGTAACTGTAGAATCTACATATGAATAATAACATAGTATTTCTCTTTCTAGAGCATGTGACTAAACACACTTCTTTTTTTTTAATTGGATATTTTCTTTATTTACATTTCAAATGTTATCCCTGTTTCCAGTCCTCCTCACCCCCGCCAGAAACCCCTGTCCAATCCCGTTCCCCCTGCTTCTGTGAGGGTGTTCCCCTACCCAACCACCTACTCCTGTTTCCCTGCCCAAGCAGAGGACAGCTATATTGGGCTTCTATGAGCATGCACTTCTTGGCATCCACAATAGTGTCTGGGTTTAGTGACTGTATGCCTTTCCTTCAGTCTCTGTTCCACACTTTGTCTCTATATTTGCTCCAATGAGTATTTTGTTACCCCTTCTAAGAAGGACTGAAGCATCCACACTTAGGTCTTCTCTTTTCCTGAGCTTCATGTGGTCTGTGACTTGTATCTTGGCTACTCCGACCTTTTGGGCTAATATCCACTTTTCAGTGACTGCATACCATGTGTGCTGTTTTGTATTTCCATTCCCTTATTCAGGATAATATTTTCTAGTTCCATCCATTTGCCTAAGAATTTCATGAAGTCATTGTTTTTAATAGCTGAGTAGTACTCCATTGTGTAAAAGTACCACATTTTCTGTATCCATTCCTCTGTTGAAGGACATCTGGATCCTTTGCAGCTCTGACTATTATAAATAAGGCTGCTATGAACATAGTGGAGCATGTGTCCTTATTACATGTTGGAGCATCTTTTGGGTATATGCCCAGGCATGGTATAGCTGGGTTCTCAGGAAAGACCATGTACAATTTTCTGAGGAACCGCCAGACTGATTTCCAGGGTGGTTATACCAGCTTGCAATCCTACCAACAATAATGTTCCTCTTTCTCCACATCCTCACCAGCATCTGCTGTTACTTGAGCTTTTGATCTTAACCATTCTGACTGATGTGAGGTGGACTCTCAGGGTTGTTTGATTTGCATTTTCATGATGACTAAAGATGTTGAACATTTCTTTAGGTGCTTATCAGCATTTGATATTCCTCAGGTGAGAATTCTTTATTTAGATCTGTACCCCATTTTTAATAGGGTTGTTTGATTCTCTGGAGTACAACTTCTTGAGTTCTTTGTATATATTGGATATTATACCTCTGTCAGATGTAGAATTGGTAATGATCTTTCCCAATCTGTTGGTTGCCAGTTTTGTCCTATTGACAGTGTCCTTTGCCTTACAGAAACTTTGCAATTTTATGAGGTCTCATTTGTCCATTGTTCAGGAAATTTTCCCCTGTGCCCATATGTTCAAGATTTTCTCCCACTTTCTCTTCTACTAGATTCAGTGTATCTTGTTTTATGTGGAGGTGCATGATTCACTTGGACTTGAGCTTTGTACAAGGAGATAAGTATGGATCGATTTACATTATTCTACATGCTGACCACCAGTTGAACCAGCACCATTTGTTGAAAATGCTGTCTTTTTTCCACTGGATGGTTTTAGCTCCTTTGTCAAAGGTCAAGTGACCATAGGTGTGTGAGTTCATTTCCAGGTCTTCAATTTTATTCCATTGATTTACTCTGCCTGTCACTGTACAAATACCATGCAGTTTTTATCACTATTGCTCTGTAATACAGCTTGAGGTCAGGGATGGTGATTCACCCAGAAGTTCTTTTATTGTTGACAATAGTTTTCACTATCCTGGATTTTTGGTTATTCCAAATGATTTTTCAAGTTGCTCTTTCTAACTCTATGAAGAATTGAGTTGGAATTTTGATGGGGACTGCACTGAATCTGTAGATTGCTTTTGGCAAGATGGCCATTTTTACTATATTAATCCTGCCAACCCATGAGCATGTGAGATTTTTCCACCTTCTGAGATCTTCTTCCATTTCTTTCTTCATGGACTTGACGTTCCTGTCATACAGATCTTTCACTTGCTTGGATAGAGTCACACCAAGGTATTTTATATTATTTGTGACTATTGTGAAGAACATCATTTCCCTAATTTCTTTCTCTGCCTGTTTATCCTTTGCATAGGGGAAGGGTACTTTTTAAAATTAATTTTATATCCAGCCACATGGCTGAAGTTGTTTATCAGCTGTAGGTGTTCTCTGGTGGAATTTTTTAGGTCGTTTATGTATACTATCATATCATCTGCAAATAGTGATATTTTGACTTCTTCTTTTCCAATTTATATCACTTTGATCTCATTTTCTTGTCTAATTGCTCGGCTAGGACTTTGAGTACTATATTGAATAGGTAGGGAGAGAATGGGCAACCTTGTCTAGTCCCTGATTTTAGTGGGATTGCTTCAAGTTTCTCTCCATTTAGTTTGATGTTGGCTACTGGTTTGCTGTATATTGTTTTTACTAGGTTTAGGTATGGGCCTTGAATTCCTGATCTATCCAAAACTTTTAACATGAAGGGGTGTTGAATTTTGTCAAATGCTTTTTAGCATGTAATGGGATAATCATGTGGGTTTTTTCTTTGAGTTTATTTATATAGTGAATTATGTTGATGGATTTCCCTATATTGAACAATCCCTGTATCCCTGAGATCATGATGTATCATCCCTGTATCACTTGGTCATGATGAATGATTGTTTTGATGTGTTCTTGGATTAAGGTTGCAAGAATTTTATTGAGTATTTTTGCATCAATATTCATAAGGTAAATTGGTCTGAAGTTCTCTTTCCTTGTTGGGTCTCTGTGTGGTTCAGGTATGAGCATAATTATTGCTTCATAGAATAAATAGGGTAGTGTTTCTTCTGTTTCTAAATCATGGAATAGTTTGAAGAGAATTGGTATTAGGTATTCTTTGAAGGTCTGATAGAATTCTGCACTAAACCCATCTGGTCCTGGGCCCTTTTTTGGTTGAGAGACTTTTAATGATTACTGTTATTTCTTTAAGGGTTATGAGAATGTTTAGATGTTTTATCAGATCCTGATTTAATTTTGGCACCTGGTATCTGTCAAGAAACTTGCCCATTTCATCCAGATTTTCCAGTTTTGTTGAGTATAGGCTTTTGTAGTATGAGCTCATGATTTTTTTAGTTTCCTCAATTTCTGTTGTTACGTCTCCCTTTTCATTTCTGATTTTATTAATTTGGATACTGTCTCTGTGCCCTCTGGTTAGTCTGGCTGTGGGGTTATCTATCTTGTTGAATTTCTCAAAGAACCAACTCCTGATTTTGTTGATTCCTTGTATATTTCTTTTTGTTTCTACTTGGTTGATTTCAGCCCTGAGTTTAATTGATTCCTGCCTTCTACTCCTCTTGGGTGTATTCGCTTCTTTTTGTTCTAGAGCTTTCAGGTGTGCTGTCAAGCTGCTAGTGTGTGCTCTCGCCAGTTTCTTTTTGGAGGCACTCAGAGATATGGGTTTTCCTCTTAGCCCTGCTTTCATTGTTGTCTCTTAAGTTTTGGTACGATGTGCTTTCATTTTCATTAAATTGTAAAAAGTCTTTAATTTCTTTCTTTCTTCCTTGACCATTGAGTAGAGCGTTGTTCAGCTTCCATGTGTATGTGAGCTTTCCTTTTTTTTTTTTTTTTTTTTTTTTTTTTTTTTTTTTTTTTTTTTTTTTTTTTGTTTTTTGTTTTTGTTTTCTTGTTGTTGTTGTTGAAGACCAGCCTTAGTCCGTGGTGATCTGATAGGATGCATGGGATTATTTCTATCTTCTTATATCTGTGGAGGTCTGTTTTGTGACCGATTATATTGTCAACTTTGTATAAGGTACCATGAGGTACTGAGAAGGTATAGTCTTTTGTTTTAGGATGAAATGTTCTATAGATATCTGTTCAATCCATTTGGTTCATGTACTGGCTAGTTTTGTGTCAACTTGACACAAGCTGGAGTTATCACAGAGAAAGGAGCTTCAGTTGAGGAAATGCCTC
>NW_022196905.1:267384464-267392080 GCF_008632895.1 Mastomys coucha | reverse complement strand
AGTTCCAGTCCTGACTTCCTTTGGTGATGAACAGCAATGTGGAAGTGTAAGCTGAATAAACCCTTTCTTCACCAATTTGCTTCTTGGTCATGATGTTTGTGCAGGAATAGAAACCCTGACTAAGACAGTTCATAACTTCTGTTAGTTTCATTTTGCCTCTGTTTAGTTTCTGATTCCATGACCTGTCCATTGCTAAGAGTGAGGTGTTAAAGTCTCCCACTATTATTGTGTGGGGTGCAATGTATGTTTTGAGCTTTAGTAAAGTTCCTTTTATGAATGTGGGTGCCCTTGCATTTGGAGCATAGATGTTCAAAATTGAGAGTTCATCTTGGTAGATTTTTTACCTTTGATGAGTATGAAATGTCCTTATCTTTCTTGATGACTTTTGATTGAAAGTCAATTTCATTCGATATTATAATGGCTACTCCTGCTTGTTTCTTTGGACCATTTGCTTGGAAAATTGTTTTCCAGTCTTTTACTCTAAGGTAGTGTCCGTCTATTTCACTGAGGTGTGCTTCCTGTATGCACCAAAATGCTGGGTCCTGTTTACTTATCCAATCTGTTAGTCTATGTCTTTTTATTGGGGAATTGAATCCATTGATGTTAAGAGATATTAAAGAAAACTGTTGCTTCCTGCTATTGTTGTTAGAGGTAGAATTATGTTTACATGGCTATCTTCTTTTCGGTTTGTTGAATGAAAATTACTTTCTTGCTTTATCAAGGATGTAGTTTCCTTCCTTGTGTTGGAGTTTTCCATCTATTATCCTTTGTAGGACTGGATTTGTAGAAAGATATTTGTTTTGTCATGGAATATCTTGGTTTCTCCATCTATGTTAATTGAGATTTTGCTGGGTATAATAGCCTGGGCTGGCATAAATGTTTTCTTAGGACCTGTATGACATCTGCCCAGAATCTTCTGGCTTTTATAGTCTCTGGTGAGAAGTCTGGTGTAATTCTGATAGGTGTGCCATTATATGTTACTTCACCTTTTTCCCTTACTGCTTTTAACAATCTTTCTTTGTTTATAGCATTTGGTGTTTTGATTATTATGTGACAGGAGGAATTTCTTTTCTGGTCCAGTCTATTTGGAGTTCTGTAGGCTTCTTGTATGTTCATGGGCATCTCTTTCTTTAGGTTAGGGAAATTTTCTTCTATAATTTTGTTGAAAATATTTACTGGCCCTTTAAGTTGGGAATCTTCGTTCTCATCTATACTTATTATCCTTAGGTTGGGTCTTCTCATTGTGTCCTGGACTTCCTGGGTGTTTTGTGTTAGGACCTTTTTTACATTTTGCATTTTCTTTCACTGTTGTGTCAATGTATTCATGGTATCTTCTACACCTGATGTTCTCTCTTCTATCTCTTGTATTCTGTTAGTGACGCTTGCATCTATGACTCTTTTCTAGGATTTCCATCTCCAGGCTTGTCTCCCTTTGTGATTTCTTTATTGTTTCTATTCCCATTTTTAGATCCTGGATGGTTATATTCAATTCCTTCACCTGATTCATTGTGTTTTCCTATAATTTTTTAAGGAACTTTTGTGCTTCCTCTTTAAGGGCTTCTACCTGCTCATTTGTGTTCTCCTGAATTTCTTTAAGGACATTACTTATGTCCTTCTTAAAGTCCTCTATAATCATCATGAGAAGTGATTTTAAATCCAAATCTTGTTTTTCTGGTGTGATGGGGTATACAGGATTTGCTATGGTGGGAGAACTGGGTTCTGATGATGCCAAATAACCTTGGTTTCTGTTGCTTATGCTCTTGCACTTGCCTTTCACCATCTAGTTATCTCTAGTGCTACCTGCCCTTGCTGTCTCTGACTGGAGCCTCTCCCTCCTGTGATCCTGGTTGTGTCAGAACTTCTCAGAGTCCAGCTGTCTCTGTGTTCCTGTGATTCTGTGATCCTATGATCCTGAGATCCTGATGTGACCACAAATCCTGAGATCCTGTGATCCTGAGCATGTTAGAACAACTGGGAGTCAAGCTTCCTCTGTGTGTTGTGGGACTGGGAGTAGAGCCAGCATTCAAGGTCTGCTCAGGGCACTGGCTGAGACCAGAAGGAACCCTTGTCATTAGTCAGGCAAGGACTCCTGAGTCCCTGGATCCCAGGGGTCCCAGTTAATGCAGCTGTTGGGGCAGATGTTGTGGCCTCCTCACCTATGATCTTTGGCATGTTAGAGTACTTGGGAGAGCTTCCTCTGTGTGTTGTGGGGCTTGGTGCGGAGCCAGTGCCCAAGGGTAAACAGAGTTCTTAAAAGAAGAAAATGGATGTAAATATTTGCAACCATTTAAGAAAAAAAGAGAAACAATCATTATTCTATGCCATCAGAGAAAGTAAACTTAAACTGTTTGGAGACTACTTCTTACCCCAGCAAGAAGTTTATGGGAAAACAAAATGGTTACAGTTGGGGTGGGGGATAAGATAGGAAATATTGGCCCAGACATGCCAAAGTCATTAGTCTAAAAAACACTTAGTCATCGTTAGAAATGCAGACTGATACAGCCACTGTGGAAATCCCTATGAAGTTTCCTAAAAGAAACTAACTAGATTTACCATATGATCCACCTTTGCTACTCTTGGTTGTGTTCACAAGTAACTGCATCCTGCCACAGAGATACTTACACGTACACATTTATTGCTGCCATATTCCCAATAACTCAGAAATGAAAACAGTCTAGATATCCCACTGTGACAAAACAAAAGTATACACAGAAGGTATTTGTGCTAGCTAAGTCAATAAATAACTATAAATAACTGAAGAAAGTGGTAAGAGACTCAGCTTTAAAAATAAGGTTATGGCAATTTTTGACTTTCAAGCCAGCATCATAGTGCACTTCATTAATCTTAGCACCTAGGTGTAGAGGTGGCAGTCTATGAGTTGGTGGGCATTATGGTCAACAAACTGAGATGGAGGTATATGCCAGGGCTGGATAAAAAGATTAGGTCTCTATAAAATAAAATTACTTTATTTCTAGTATCCTTTGAGTGACATTGTTCTTGTGTTTCCAGGGAAGTCTAAATCTAGAACATTATACGAGAAAGGTGTTGACCTTCCAAATAATCTGGTTCTTTCAATATCTGGCTCCAGTAAACAAGAGGTTGAAGGTAAACGTATAACTGTAATATAGACTGTGAAATGAAGCGCTGTGTTCCAGTTGTGATGTTTCTGTATCCTAGTGTACTTAACCTGTGGGACCTTCCAACAAGCAAGTAGTGTGAAAACAGCAGGTGTTCCATGATTTTGGTGTAAACAGATTGTTGTGCAGAGGGATTTGTGGTTCAGTACAGTAAATCATCCTGTGTGTGGACATCCCCACCCCTTATAGTTAACCCAAGCAACTTGGTAGATTTCCTTCTCTCATAGCTTTAACGTCCTGCAAGATGATCTGAAACAGAAGGTATTATAGTTTCTTGGGAATCTCACTTATTGAGAGACCTTTAGGTTTTATTACAACCCAAATCAGTGCAGCTATAATATCATTGCGCAGCACTATTATGTTGTTCATATTTATATAAAACACAGAGGTGCTGGATTGGGCTGGGCATAGAGCTCTGTCAGTAGAGTGCTTGTGTGCCAGGCCTTAGGACCTGAGGTAAGATGCTCAGCACCTAACAAAAAAAAAAAAAAAACCATGCACAGCAGGGCAATGGTGGCTGGCGCATGCCTTTAATCCCAGCACTTCAGAGGCAGAGACAGGCGGATTTCTGAGTTTGAGGCCAGCCTGGTCTACAGAGTGAGTTCCAGGACAGCCAGGGCTACACAGAGAAAAAAAAAAAAGGCATGCACAGTGCACACACTCAGGGGTGTTGACTAAAAATATAGCCATATTGATGACCTCAGGGTTCGATTAGAGAGTCTTTCCCAAAAATCAAGGTAAAGGGCTTGAAAGATGGCTCACTGATTTTAAGCATTTACTATTCTTCACTTGTAAATTCAATTCCCAGCACCCATTACAGGCAGCTTACAACTGCTTGTAACTCCAGATCTGAGGAATGGGGCACCCTCTTCTTGCCTGGTAGGGTGAGAGAGATCAAAACACAAGTGGCATGCACAGACACACACACAGAGGGAGGGAGGCAGAGAGAGAAGATAAGGTAGAGATGTGTGTGTGTGTGTGTGTGTGTGTGAGAGAGAGAGAGAGAGAGAGAGAGAGAGAGACTACAAATGAATAAATAATTTTAAACTAAGACAGATAATGATGGAGGAACATACCTGATATCCATCTATGGTCTGTATGGGGGTGCAGAGGGGTCTCAGGAGTAAAGGAAAAGAGAAAGAAAGAAAAATAGGCACTGTGATTGGGGAAATAGCTCAATAAATGGCTTATAATCCTAAAACTGTATCATCAGAGACAGTGGATTCCTAAGGCCCACTAACCAGTCTGCTCAAGGTAATCTGTGAGTTCTGCATCTAAGAGAAACCCTGTCTCAGCATAAACAAAGGAAATAAATAGCACAGGTGAAATGAAACTCAGTGTTTGCTGCTAACCACCACACATGCTCACACATGTAATATGGCAAATATACTGCAACACATAGATGTCCAGGCTATAGGTGGACCCACGGCATAAATACACCCACATTTACAACATATCAACTAGTTAACTAATTGATTAGAGTATGTAAGTGATAAATTAATAATTCTGCCAATAAGTACACAAAAAACAATAAAATACCACCTTTCTATTAGCCAGCATTAGTCTTTTGATGGACTGAAAATACTAACAATATTAAATTATGTATTTCTGCCGAAAACCAGTCCCAGTTGTGGGGGAGGTCTCTTCTTTCTTGTCAGTTCTTCTTGAGGCAGCAGAGGGGGAAGAGCATTGGTGGATGGTCAGACTTTGTCTTACAAGAAATTTAGGGTTGCTCTATAATAAAAAGTTTATTTATCTAAGTCTAAGTTACTCTGCTATTGCAGCTGACCTGCCGTCTGTTTTCCTCTGAGGCTAGAGACTATGATCTCAGGCACTTAGCACCTCATCCCAAAACAGCAGGAGATTAAGTAAAGGATTAATTGCTAGAGCCTTTTCCCTATTGTCCAGATGCCTCTTGTTTATAGGGCTAGAGGGGAAGTTTGGAGCAATAAACTTCTGTTGAACCAGGAGAAGAGAATAACATTCACAGAAGGGAAAAACTTTTACATAAGCGAATATGCATAATCTCACATAAGTTCATATACAGATTCACACATGCTCTTTTATTCATTTATTCCATTCAAACCCAGTTGGGACCCGTTGCATTCATTCTCATAATTACATACTCACACACATGCATACATTTTCACAATTACATACTTACACACACATTCATACTGACATATGCAGATGGAGGAAGAAACCAAGCACCACACCCATTCAGAAAGAACTCACTGATTCTGGATGAAAAATGAGCTCCAATCATTATTACATAGAGAAAGAAAAGGCTTCTACCCTTTTAGTGATAAATTAATTAAACCCATGTTTGTAAGAAAAAAAAAAAGCTTTGTTTCTTTTAATAAGACTAAGCCTGCCTTGTCCTTACCATGGGACCCGTTCTGTCCCATGGTAAGAAGAAGCCTGTCTGCTCCTTCTGCTCTCTGCAGCATCTTCTTTTTTCCTCTTTCTCTCTGCATTCTGCACATTGCTCTTTTAGTATTTTATGTTACCTATAGTTTTTAAGTTACTCCACTCTGCATTCTCCTTCTAATCTAAAAAGTGTTCTGTCTAAAAACTTCTCAGCTCAGTTCTTCTCACCTCAGTCCCTCAGTTCTGACTCTTCTCTTTGTCCTAAGCCCTTAAACATCTTTCAGAATACATAATCACATATTAAAAAGTTCATCAAAAGTTCACACAGAAAATCAAAGCATAAATTGAAATGGACTTTTACAACAGAGAATGTTTACATGCATATCCATTAGGAGTAATTATCTAGCTAAACATCCATCACCTGTCTCAGTTCCAAAGGTTCACTGAAGGTTTAAAACTATAACTAAGTTATTAGTGAAGTTTTGTATAGATAAACCCGGTCAATATTTTAATCTTCTGTCCTAGCACCTATAATAAATCGTTAGTTCCTTTATTATGGCCTTTAGTTAATTGTTTTACAACCTCTTGGAATGTGCTCTGAGTAGGAGAAAGTCTGGTTACCATCTAAGAGCAATTAACTGGAGACTGGCAGAGTTCTCATTGCAGTTTTGACTATCAGAAAAGGACCTAATAGCAGTCCCACTATAAAAGAGCTTAATAATCACAGACATAATTTTAGGAATTCCTATAGGATCATCATTAAAACTTAAGCCATCTATGTGTCTATATAACAACACTACAAGACAGTACATCTTCGTGGATCTGCAGAGATCTGCTCCAAAGGGGTGTGCTATTACTTAGTGATTGTCATATATGTTTAATAATAACAGGAAACGCATATTAATGCCAGGAATCTTTCCTAAAATGAATTCCTTACAGCCTTGCTTAATATGGGCACACCTGTTACAGATTATATAGTAATCCGAAGCAAGCCATTTCAGGATGATCACCTGGTACTTATTTGTTTGACCATTATGGCTCCTCACATATTTCTTTTGGGATTTTTTTGAGAAGGGCCTCACCACATAGCCATTGACAGGTCAAGAATTTACTCTGTAGACAAGACCTTGTACTCACAAAGCTCTACCTACTTATGCCCCACAAGTGCTAGGATTAAAGGCCAGGTGTCACTATAACTGGCCTAAAATTATATTTTAGGTGTCAAAACCAGAGAACATGATTTAAAGAGACCTGAAAGTCTCATGAGAATTAAAAAGACAGCCTACAGAAATGGAAAAGTCCATTTTCCAATTTTTACAAAGTCTTGAAAGACAGTGGTGGTCAAAATAATCTTGTCAAAGTGCCAAGTAAGCAGAATCCTGCTTCATCACTCCAGAACTTACTCCCAAATGACAAGCGTTATGGTTCTGGAATAGAGACAAATGACACAGGACCACTGAAACAGAAGAAAAAGCATAGAAGTAAGCTCACCTCTACACCAAATCACAGAGTAGGGAGCAATAGCCAGACTGTGCTGGGTAAACTAGATATCCTGTGCAAATGCATGAATTGGAGGCCCTTAAGTTATACTCAAAACCCAACTCAAAATGAATCAAAGATCTATAAATAGCACCTAAACTACAAAAAATATTAGAATAAAACTTAGTAGAAGCCCTACATTGTACTTAATTTTCCAATGTAGTTTTGGATGAAAAGCAAAGACCTTTCTTTTGGGGATGGGATTAGGGCTTCATACATGTAAAGTAACTATTCTACCAACTATGCCACACCCTAGCCCTCTCCCTCCATTCCTGCACTGTACTCTCTATTATGGGAATGAAATCTTCTGTTGAAAGACTGTCATTGCCAAAATAATCGTGAACAAACTACGGACTTAATCTACAACTTAAATTTTACATTTTACCTTCTTCTGGTCTTATTTATTGTCCTACTGGTTTTTAGAGTTACTTCTCTGGCATCTTTCTATAGCATTTCTATCGTTTTCTGGATGAGTTGCTGTGTTTAGGAAGTCTGGCAACACACTCCATATGGAGGAAGACTGACAGGCTGGCATCCATCTCCCTGCCTCAGTCTCCCAAGTGGTGGGAT
>NW_022196905.1:267378008-267383354 GCF_008632895.1 Mastomys coucha | reverse complement strand
AGCTGTAGACCACCACAAAAGCAGAAAGATTCCAGAAGTAAACTCACACCTGTGCTGCCAAGGCACCACCACCATTCAGTGTCATAAGGCTTTCCACCACATAGGGTGCAAGGGGAACCAGATAGTACAAAGCTGAATGATGGAGCTCCTCATTTTAGCCTAAATCATTTTTAAAAGTGAACTCAGATGAATAAAACCTTGTAAGTAAGAGTTGAACTACAAAAATATTAGAAGATATAGAAGAAAACTGACATGATATTGGATTTGATGATGTGTTTTAGGAGTGACATAAAAGACACAATTTAAAAACAAAAATGTAAGTAAATTTGGCTTTATGGGAGTTTTACAAAGGCTTACATCGAAGTGTCAGAGCACTTTTCAAGTAATGTTTTTTTTATATATAAATTTATTTTTTACACTCCATATTCCATTCCCTGCCTTCCCCATCTACCCTCCAACTGTTCCACACCCCCCACTTCCTCCCCACCCCATGTGGATGCCCCCATGCCCCACTCTACCTGACCTCTAAACTCCCTGGGTCTTCCAGTCTCTTGAGGGTTAGGTGCATCATCTCTGAGTGAACACAGACCCAGAGGTCCTCTACTGTATGTGTGTTGGGGGCCTCATATCAGCTGGTCTATGCTGTCTGCTTGGTGGTCCTGTGTTTGAGAGATCTCAGGGGTCCCGATTAATTGAGACTGCTGGTCCTCCTATAGGATTGCACTTTTTCTTCTCAGCTTATTTCAGCCTTCCTTATTTCAACATCAGGGGCCAGCTGCTTCTGTCCATTGGTTGGGTGCAAACGTCTGCATTTTACTCTTTCAGGAGTTTGTTGGGTCTTCCAGAGTGCAGTCATGCTAGATCCCTTTTTGTGAACACTCCATAGGCTCTTTTTTTTTTAAACTTTTATTGCATTATGATGAGAAAAGTTACATAATTTCAATTTATCTGAATTTGTTAACATTTAAAAACATATTTTAATTAAATAGAATTGAATCACATTCTTGTTTCCCTTTTGTACCACCGCTCCTCCCAGAGACCCACCCTTCAATACCTACAATATCTTCTTTGTCATATTCCTTAAAATTTATAAAATATTATAACAATAAAATAAGTATAAAAGTTGTTTGATATAAAACAACAATCAATTTAACAGTCTTATGTATATGCTCGTCTACAGCAATAGTGAAAATATATTTTTCTCAATATAAATTTTAAATAACTATCACGAAAGTTTAATTTTAAATTGACTTCTCACTGAAGAACATGAAGCCATTGGAAGGCTTTGTTTGCTTACTGAGTGAGATGTATCTCGGTTGGGACCCTGGATTTGTCTTCTAATCCTTTGGAATACAGATTATGTCTGTGTCTACATGATCCACACACGCATAGAAACTTCTGTTTCTCTAAGCCTAAGGACCTAATAACTACTGTCCATGAATTGTGACTAAAATGCTGTTCACTGAGCCAAAGAGAAGTGACCTTTGTGGAATAGTATGCATTTATCCCTCTGTCAAGCCAAGTTCTTCCTTTTTCTTATAGTGACAATCCATGGCTATAGACATTCCTGTAAACATAACAGGATAGATATGTGCGTACGGAATCTACTGAGTCCGGTTCTTTCCTGGGACTGACTTGTCCTCAGCCTCTCAGGAGGTTCAGCCCTTTCCCATTCTCCTTCACTGGAGTCCTGTCCTTAGCTCATTTGCCCCTGAGCCCTTCTGTGACACTGCCCGGAACAAAATGCCTCTCACTCCTGTAGGACCACTCTTATTTATATACCAAATTATTGGGAACTGCCTAATACTAAGAGATGAAACCCCAAGTTCAGCAAGTTATGCTCCAAACAGGAGTTATTTTCACTATTAGAATACTTATTACCTCGATACCCTTGACAAGAAATTCAGAAATCAACTGTAATTGAACATCAAGTCTAAACCACAGACTATCTTGGTGGCAGTACTTCAATATACCTCCTACCCATCAGAAGCAGGCAGCTTATCACTGTGAATGGATGTTTTCATCAAGTCATTAGGCATAAAGACCGGCTATTGAATAAGGCTAGTCAGCCTCTTACCCACAGGTTGACTTCTAAGGAAGTAGTGGTGGTTGGCTTGTTTTGGAAGGCTTTACTGTGTACTCTAGACTGAACTCATGATCTTCCTGTCTCAGCCACCTGAGTTCTAGGATTAAAGGAGTGAGCCCCGTGGCCAATCCTGTTCGTTTGTAACACCAGTGTTAGGTTTGTTGCATAGGTCCTCAGTTTTGTAAAGCACTGAAGATGAGCTGTGTCTTTCCCCTTGTGCTATGTGCAAACACAAGCAAATGTCCCAGCTGTACTTTGACCATATACTCTCACACAGATCATGTTTCAGACTGAGACCTAAAAAAGTGTCAACAGCCATAGAGAAACACATTATAAAACAGTAATGTTGTATATTACCAATGTCCTTTTCAAAAACAAGTAATTGTTAGCACATCCCTTAGACTGTATACAGAGTATCTGTGACAGGGTGAAAGTGTTAGTCTAGCATCGCTTTTGATTTGAGGAGTCCAAATACAGGTTTTTCATGTTTAGATTTGTGTGTGTAAGGCATGTTGTCTAATTTTATCACCTTGAGCTCGTGTCTCCTATAAGCATTAAACGTTTTCAGTTTATATAAGAAAAAAAAAAAGAAAAAAATACATCACTACTAGTATTTTCTTAAATGAACATAAATATATAAAGTCTTTTGTTTTGTATTTAGTAGAGTTTAAAATCTTGGCTCTTAATGTGGTACAACCCCAAAATAAGAACAATTTTTAAACACCCCCCCTTAGAGTTAACCTAAGCAACTTGGTAGATTTCCGTCATCCCTCATAGCTTTAACTTTCTGCAAGATGATCTGAAACAGAAGGTATTATATTTTATTGAATATCTCATTTATTGAGAAACCTTTAGGTTTTTATTTTTACAACCCAAATCACTGTATATATAATGATACTATACAGCTCTATTACGTTGTTTTTATTTATGTAAAACACAGAGGGGCTGGACTGGGCAGGGCATAGAGCTCTGTCAGTAGAGTGCTTGTGCTCCAGGCCTTAGGACCTGAGGTAAGATGCCCAACACCAAACAAAAAGTCATGCATAGTACCCACACTCAGGGATGTTGGCCAGCAAATCTAGCCATATTGATGAGTTCAATGTTTGATTAGAAAGCCAATGTATTTTTGAATGGTCATCAAAAATCTTTTGGTACATCTAAATATAAGGTGATCTTGAACATCTGGTGTTCCTACCTAGACTTCCCAAATGCTGGCATTACAGTAGCACTTCACCACACTCTGGTTATGCTGTACCAGGAATTCCTTCAGGGCTTCCTATATACTAGGCTCAACCACATTCCAACCCTCTCCCTCTTCTTGCATTGTATTTTGCATTGTGGGAAGATCACCTTCTATTTCAAAAATAAGCATAGTTCCATATAAAGATTACTATCACTGAAAATTTACATTTTAGCTACTCATAGTTTCATTTGTAGTCCTAGTAATTTTTTAGAGTTATTTTCTGACATTTTTGGCTCTTCTGCTTGATTTTTTTAATGTTTTCAAATTTTATTGATTTTAAATTTGTATGAGTGTATTATGTGCATGTATGTGGGCATATCATGTGCATGCCTGGTGCCTGTGGAGATCAAAAATGGGAACTCGAGTTCCAGACCATTGTGAGCCCCCATGTGGGTGCTGGGAATCCAATCTGGGTCCTCTTGAGGAGCACCCAGTGTTTTAAACACTGAGCTATTGCTCCAACCTCATTTTTGATTTTTGAGACAGGGGTGCTATGTTTAGGAAGGCTGGCGTCGTGCTCCAAGAAAACAGCCAATACCCATCTCTCTGCCTCAGCCTCAGTGTTGGGGCCATGGGTGTACACCATCATCATAATGAATACTCTTGACCAGCACATCAACTAGCAGGCCAAGGTAGCTCAGATTGAATCCATTTAGGCAGATTATGCTGCTCTATATAGATTAGTGAATACTTAGAAGGGAGCTGTGCTTTAGTGGCGATTGAGATTTAAGTCTTTACAATTTTCAATTATTTAATTGCTATTACCATCCACTCATGTTCTCTCTCTCTCTCTTTTCAGGTCAGACTAAGTCTAAAAACTCTGATGAAAAAGGTTTCAACCATCCAAATAATCTGCACACTTCTGCCCCTGCTTCAAGGAAGCGTCTCCTTAAAGGTAAAGATATAGCTACGATATAGATGAGAAAAGGCTCTGTTGTTGCTGTTGACCAATATCTTCAGCACGTGGGCCTTTCCAACAAAGAACTCATGTTATGAATCTAGCATGTGTTCTCATGTTTCTCCTTTAAGGAGACATCTGTTTGAAGGGCTTTGTAGTTCTGTGTTGTAAAAGGATCCTGTGCATAGATTCTCCTTACCTATAACTCAGATACATTGATTAGTTTTCTTCATTTGTCATAGCCTTGATCTTCTGTATGGTGTCTCAAAATGGAACTATATTATGACTCATTCAAAAGTCCTCTTTGTGAGCTACCTTTATATTTCTGTTGCAACTACAATCATTGTGTCAATAGATATAATTGCATATCTTTATCATGCTAGTTTGTGTCTAGAAAGTAGAGTATGTTGGTGGAATTTGGGGGGGTGGGATTAAGGCAATACCGCCATAAATGTTTTAGAATGCTTGTAATTAATAGCTGTGGCAATAAATGCTTGAAGAACTATTTCCCTTTTTCTTAAGTAGCACTAGACTTTTGTGGGGGAGGGGGGTTTTCCATACAAAGTTATCCCATTTAGGGCTGAGTACTCCAAAGTCTCTTGCTCTCTGTACATCGTCCAATTGTTGGTCTGTGTTAATTACCACTACTGCAAGCAGAGGGATGTGATGAGTGATATGCACTGATCTTTATTTATTTCAGCTCACAGTTCCATAGCACAGTCCATCACTAAGGAAAGTCAGTACAGGAACTTAAGGCAGAAATCTGGAGACATGGCTGATGATACATGGGCTGTGGAGGAGGGATGCTTACTAGCTTGGCCCTCATGATTTGTTTCATGCTTTCACCCAGGACCACCCTAGCCCAGGAGTGACACCACCCACTAATCTAGGCCCTCCCACATCAATCATCAATGAAGAATATGCATCACAGGCTTGCCAACAAACAAATTTGGGGAGACATTTTCTCAACTAAGGTTCCCTCTTCCAAAATAACACTAGCTCTGTCAAGTTAACAAAAAACTAGCTAGCATAGTCAGGTTTAGACTCTATCTTTATTTATTTATTTTTTAACTTTTATTGCATTATGATGAGAAAAGTTACATGATTTCAATTTATCTG
>NW_022196905.1:267376513-267376798 GCF_008632895.1 Mastomys coucha | reverse complement strand
AATTAGGTTTGTGTGGATTTGTTGAAAGATTACCTTCTTGCTTCCTCTAGGGTGTAGTTTTGCTCCTTTTGTTGATGTTTTACATCTATTATCCTTCATAGAGCTGGATTTGTGGAAAGATATTGTATAAATTTTGTTTTGTCATGGAATATCTTGTTTTCTCCATCTATGGTAATTGAGAGTTTTGCTGGGTATTTATGTTTGCTGGGTATTTATGAGTCTGGGCTGGCATTTGTGTTCTTGTAGGGTCTGTATGACATTTGCCCAGGATCTTCTAGCTTTCAT
>NW_022196905.1:267362905-267375659 GCF_008632895.1 Mastomys coucha | reverse complement strand
CTGGCAGAGTTCCTGTGTGCCTGGTCCCGCTGGACCCAATTACTCCCAGTGTTGGGACAGATGTTGGTCCCTGCTCACCTCTGATCCTGGGTGTGTTAGAGTGCCTGGGAGTGGAGATTCCTCTGGGTATTGTGTCTATCTTTTTTACTTTTTATTTTTTTATTAGATGTTTTCTTTATTTACATTGCTAATTTTATCCCCTCCAGAATGCCCCCATCCCATCCCCTCTCTCCCTGCTCACTAACCCACCCATTCCTGCTTCCCTGTCCTGGCATTCCCCTACACTGGGGCATCAAGACTTCATGAGACCAAGGGTCTCTCTTCTCACTGATGTCCCACAAGGCCATCCTCTGCTATATATGCGACTGGAGCCATAGGTCCCTCTATGTATACTCTTTGGTTGGTGGTTTAGACCTTGGGAGCTCTGGGGGTACTACTGGTTAGTTCATATTGTTTTTCCTCCTATGGGGCTGCAAACCCCTTCAGCTACTTGAGTCCTTTCTCTAGCTCCGAACTTTGTGCTCAGTCCAATGGATGGCTGTGAGTGTCCACTTCTGTATTAATCAGGCACTGGCAGAGCCTGTCAGAAGACAGCTATATCAGGCTACTGTCAGTAAGCAGTTGTTAGCATCCACAACAGTGTCTGGGTTGGGTAACTGTATATGGGATGGATCCCCAGGTTGGACAGTCACTGGATGGCCTTTCCTTCAGTTTCTGCCCCAAACTTTGTATTCCCTACCATGGGTATTTTGATCCCCCTTCTAAGAAGGACCGAAGTATCCACATTGTGGTCTTTCTTCTTCTTGAGCCTCATGTTAGGCTCTACCATATGGAGTGGCCCTTAAATCCAATCAAAAAGTGATTGGTTACTCTCATAACACTTTTGCCATCCTTATACCAATATATTTTATAGGCAGGTCTATGGAGTTTATAGCTGGGTGATTGTAATTTCTTTTCTCCCGCAGTCATATGCATAGTACCTTCCTGCAACATTACTGATAATAGGACTAAGATTCTAGATAAGTACAAACGTAATTTCTACATGTGAGAGACTATAAGTAAATGGTGTCTTCAGCAATAAGGCCTTGCTGTTTGGTTATGAAGTGGAGCCCTGGTAATAGCCATTTCCATTTAGGTGACATTTAGGTGTTTGGGGACAATGACTCAACAAGATATAAGCCATTTCTGGTACTGGACAGTTTTACTTGATAATGTAAGATATCTAGATGGGCACTGCCATATGATAATGTGCCAGAGACCTTCCCCAGCCATCCCTTGTTGATGGGGTTCCCCTAGAGGAGATAAGGAGTCAATGAGGGGAGGGAAGAGTGAGTCAAGCAAGGTGGTTAGGGGAATCTCTCAGCTCTGACTGACTAGCAATCACATTGCTTCTTTATTTATACAGGCTTCACAGAACAAAGACCAGCTAATTTATCCAAAACATACAGATTATGTGTTTGGTATTTCATTGCAAGTTCAATCACAATTTAAAAAATACAAATAGAACAGATTTCATTTTTATTATCCGACCTAAGCTCCAATTTAAAGAATGTAAAGAATGTCTCCTTCAAAGCAAATACATTTATTATATGACAAACAGCTGTACTGGCTTCATGTCTTTCACCATTCCCAGCAGATACAGCTGTGTCAATATGGCTTTGCAGAAGACATTAGGTGTTGCTTCCCTCTGCCCACATTACCCTATCCTCTCACCCTTCCCCATTTAATCCTCCTACTCTGGTTTTCCCTTTCTCTCTCCAAAACACTATATGTTACTTCCCCTTCCTGAAACATCTACCCCTTCCACTGGTCCTTACCCTATCCTCTTACCCTTCCCCATTTAATCCTACTCTGCTTTTCCCTTTATCTTTCCAAAACACTATATGTTATTTCCCCTCCTGAAAGATCTACCCCCTCCACTGGTCCTCCACTATCTATCTAGCCTCTGTGGTTTTAATATTTTTTATTTTCTCTCCATTAAATTATTTATTTATTCACTTTGCATCCTGATCAAAACCTCCCTCCTCCAAGCTTCCAAGTCCCCCCTGACACAGCCCCTCCTTCATACCAACTGACCCTGGCACCTCAAGTTACTGCAAGACTAGGCACATCCTCTCCCACTGAGGCCAGTTAGGGGAACAGGGTCCACAGGCAGGAAATAGTCAGGGTAAGCCCCTGCTCCAGTTGTTGGGGATCCAACATGAAGGCCAAACTGCACATCTGCTCCATATGTGCAGGGGACCTAGGTCCAGCTTGTGTATGCTCTTTGGTTGGTAGTTCAGTCTCTGGGAGCCCTCAAGGGTCCAGGTTAGGAGACTATTGGTCTTTATGTGGAGTTCCTATTCTCTCCAGTTCTCTCAGTTCTTCCCCCAAGTCTTCCACAAGACTTCCCAAACTCCACCTAGTGTTTGGCTGTGGTTCCCTGCATCTGTTTCAGTCAGCTGCTGGATGGAGCCTCTCAGAGAACAGTTATGCTAGGCTTCTGTCTGCAAGCATATCAGAGTATTGTTAATAGTGTGAGGAATTGGTTCTTGCTCATGGGATGGAACTCAAGTTGGGCCAGTCATTGGTTGGCTATTCCCTCAGTCTTTGTTCCATCCTTATCTCTGCACTTCTTGTAGGTAGGACAAATTTTACATCAAAGGTTTTGTTGGTAGGTTGAGGTCCTTATCCCTCCACTGGGAGTCCTGCATTGTTACAACAGGTGGCCACTTCAGGCTTCATATCTGCCACTGCTAGGAGTCTCAGCAAGAGTCACCTGGAGCCTCTTCCATCCCAGGTCTCTAGCACATCTTAAAGATGCACACACCTGCCCCTGTAGCTGCTGATTTCCATTCATTCTCTCAACCCTCTCTTCCAGGCTCTCTCCACCTAATCAGCAATGCTGCTCCACTCCCATCCCCATCCACCTTCCCATGACTATGTTATTTTTCCTTCTGAGTGAGATAGAAGCATCCTCCCTTGGCTCTCCTTGTTATTTAGCTAATTTGAGTCTGTGAATTGTAGTATGGGTATCCTGTTCTTTATGAATATATCCATTTGTGAGGACAGGTCTGAGTTACCTCACTCAGGATGGCATTTTCTAGTTTCATCCATTTGCCTGCAAATTTCATGATGTTCTTATTTTTAATAACTGAGTAGTATTCCATTGTGTAAATGAACATTTTCTTTATCCATTCTTCAGGTAAGGGACATCTGGGTTGTTTCCAGTTTCTGGCTATTAGGAATAAAAGCTGTTATGAACATAGTTAAGCAAGTATCCTTGTCAGATGGTGGAGTATCTTTTGGATATAGGCCAAGGTATATATCTTTTGGATATAGCTGGATATTCAGGTAGAACTATCCCTAGTTCTCTGAAAAACAAAACAAAAACCTGCCAGATTGATTTCCAGAGTGGTTGTACAAGTTTGCACTCCCACCAACAATGGAGGAGTGTCCCCCTGCTCTATGTCCTCACCAGCATATGCTGCTAATTGAGATTTTTATCTTAGTCATTATGATGGTGTAAGGTGGAATCTCGAGTTTCATTTTGATTTGCATTTCTCTGATGACTAAGGATCTTGAACACTTCTGTAAGTGCTTCTCAGCCATTAGAGATTCCCATGTTGAGAATTCTCTGTTTAGGTCTGTACCCCATGTTTTAATTGGGTTATTTGGTTTGTTGGTGTCCAACTTCTTGAGCTTTATATATTTTGGTATTAGCCTTCTGTCACTGATGTTTTCTCCTATTGATGGTGTCAGTTGTCTTAAAGAAGCTTTTCAGTTTCATGAAGTCCCATTAATTGTTGATCTTCATGCCTTAGCTATTGGTATTCTGTTCAGGAAGTTATATCTTGTATCAATGCACTCAAGGCTATTTCCCACTTTCTCTTCTATGAGATTTAGTGTTTCTGGTTTTATGTACAAGTTTGGTTTTATGTTCAAGTTATGTACAAGATCCACTTGGACTTGAGTTTTGTTCAGGGTGATAAATATGATCTATTTGTATTCTTCTACATGCAGACATTCAGTTAGACCAGCATCATTTGTTGAAGATACTTTTCACTTTCCCATTATATGGTTTTGGCTTCTTCATCAAAAATCAGGTAGCATTGGTGTGTAGGTTTATTTCTGGGTCTTTGATTCAATTCTACTGATCAACTTCTGTACCAATACCAAACAGTTTTTATTACTATTGCTCTGCAGTACAGCTTGAAGTCAGGGATGGTGATGCCTCCAGAAGATCTCTTATTGTACAGGACTGTTTTAACTATCCAGGGTTTTTTGTTTTTCCATATGAAGTTGAAATTTGATTTTTCAAGGTTTGTAAAGAATTGTGTTGTAATTTTGATGGGAATTGCACTGAATCTGTAGATTGCTTGTGGTAATATGGCTATTTTTACTATGCTAATCCTACTGATTCAAGAGCACGAGACATCTTTCCATCTTCTGGTATCTTCTTTATTTTATTTCATCAGAGACTTGAAGTTCTTGTCATTCAGGTCTTTCACTTGCTTGGTTAGTTACACCAAGATATTTTATATTATTTGTGACTATTGTTAAAGGTTCTGTTTCCCTATTTTCTTTCTTGGCCCATTTGTTTGTATAAAGCAGGGCTAGTGATTTTTTTTTTTTTTTTGAGTTAATGTTCTATCCAGCTACTTTGCTAAAGGTGTTTATCAGCTGTAAGGGTTCTCTGATAGAATTGTTGGGATCACTTATGTATACTATCATATCATCTGTGAATAGCAATACTTTGACTTCTTCCTTTCCAATTTGTATCATTCACTTGATCTCCCTTAGCTGTTTTATTGCTCTAGCTAGAACTTGTTATGTTTTTTAAGAGAAAGGGGAGAGTAGGCAAACTTGTCTTGTCCCTAATTTTAGTGGAATTGCTTTAAGTTTCTCTCCATTTAATTTGATGTTAACTCTTAGCTTGCTATATATTATTTTTAATTGTGTCTATGTAGGCACCTTGTATCCTTGATCTCTCCAAGACTTTTAACGTGAAAAGGTACTTGATTTTGTCAAAGGCTTTTCAGAATCTAATGAAATGATCATGTGATTTTTTTCTTTCAGTTTGTTTATATGGTGGATTGTATTGATGAGTTTTCATACATTGAAACACCTCTGCATCCCTAGGATGAATCCTACTTAATCATGGTGGATGATCTTTTTGATTTGGTTTGCAAGTATTTTTTTTTATTTTGGCATCAATGTTCACAAGGGAAATTGGTCTGAAATTATCTTTCCTTGTTGAGTCTTCATGTGTTTTAGGTATCAGGGTGACTGTGGCCTCAGAATGGAATTTGGCACGGTTTCTCGTTTCAATTTTTTGTATAGGATTATTAGTATTAGTTCTTCTTTGAAAATCTGTAGAATCCTACATCAAAGCCATCTGGTCTGGTTGGGAAACTTTTAATGATTGCTTCTATTTCCTTAGGGGTTGTAGTACTATTTAGGTTGCTTACCTGATCTTAATTTAACTTTGGTAAATTGCATCTATTAAGAAAATCATCCATTTCTTTTATATTTTTAAATTTTGTGGAGTATGGCTTTTGAAGCAAGACCTAAGGATTCTTTGGATTTCCTCAATGTCTGTTGTTATGTTCCCCTTTTGATTTCTGATTTTGTTAATTTGGATATTGTCTCTCTGACTCTTAGTTTGACTTAAGTCTATCTTGTTGGGTTTATTAAAGAACCAGCTCTTGATTTTGTTGATTCTTTGAATTGTTCTCTTTGTTTCTAATTGATTGATTTTAGCCCTGGATTTGATTTTTTTTTTCCTACTGTTTACTCCTCTTGGATGTGTTTGCTTCTTTTTGTTCTAGAACTTTCAGTTATGCTGTTAAGTTGCTAGTATGAGATCTCTCCAATTTCTTTATGAAGGTGCTTAGTGCTATGAACTCGCCTCTTAGCACTGCTTTCATTGTATCCCAAAAGTTTGGGTATGTTGTGCCTTCATTTTCATTGAATTCTAGGGAGTCTTCAATTTTTTTCTTTGACACAGTGGTCATTGATTAGAGAGTTGTTTGGTTTCTATGAGATGTGAATGTTCTGTTGTTTTTGTTGTTATTGAAGTCTAGCATTACTCCATGGTGATCTGATAGCATGCATGGGATTATTTCAATCTTCTTGTATCTGTTGAGGCTTGTGTGATTATATGGTCAATTTTGGAGAAGGTACCATGAGGTGCTGAGAAGAAGATATAATCTTTAGTGTTTGGGTGAAATCTCCTATAGATATTTGTTAGGTCCATTTGATTCATAATATCTGTTAGTTTCATTATTTTAGTTTTCATCTTGATCAGACAGGCTTCAAACTCATATAGATCTGTTTGTCTCTGCTTCCCAAGTACTGGTATTAAAAGTATGTCCCACCACTCCTGGTGATTTGTATACTCCATCACTACAAAACTCAAGTAAAAACAGTACAAAGTGCTCCTAAGAATATACTACAAATAGGCAACAAACATATGAATACATGGTACTGTAACTATTTCTGTTATGCTGGTAAAATATGCTGACTAAAGGCAACGTAGGGGACAAACAGGTGTATTGGCTTACAATTCTGTTACAATACATACTTGCAGAAAAGTCATAGTGGCAGCTGGTCATAGTATATCCTGAGAAAAGAACAGAAGAAAATGAATACATCCCTGCTGCCTGCTTACACTCATCTACCTTCTGTCTGCCTGGTGATTAATGACAGCCCTGTGCCTGCTTGTAGGATGGTAAAATGGCACATAATACATGGAAAACACTGTGGAGGTTCCTCAAAGTGTTTTAAAATAGAGTTATATGATAAACCCACCAACTTTACTTCCTTTTTTTCTTTTTTTGTTTTTTTTCGAGACAGGGTTTCTCTGTGTAGCCCTGGCTGTCCTGGAACTCACTCTGTAGACCAGGCTGGCCTAGAACTCAGAAATCCACCTGCCTCTGCCTCTCAAGTGCTGGGATTAAAGGCGTGTGCCACCACTGCCTGGTCCAACTTTACTTCCTAAGGTATATCCAAAATAATTGAAAGCAAGTGTAAAAGTTGATTTGTGTAACCAATTCAATTTATAGAATTAGTCAGAACCCGAACTGTCCACTGACAGGTAAATGCTTAAACTAAAAGTAGTACTTATACATAGAATGGAATATTAGTCTAAAAGAGAAAAAAATCCAGACACACATCACAACATGGTATCCATAAGCCAGTCCCACAATACAAAAATGTAACCATCTATTCATATGAAGTAATCAAAGTAGCAAATTCATAAATGCAAAAAAACAAGAATGGTGACTAACAGGGACCTTTAACTTGGAGAATCATTTAATAGACATGGAATTTTCTTGTTTCTAGAGGAAAGGGCAGTCTGGAAATGGATGGTAGGTGAGAGAAATACTGCATATTGGGTATGCCTAACATGCCTAACTGTTCAATTAGGAAAAGCTAAGAGGGCACATTTTATATTTGATTTACAATGTAGCTACTAATAAAACAGAACAAAGTTTTTATCCCATTATTATATTTAGTGGGAGTCAAGTATCTTAAACAGCCGTTTTAATTTTTTCTATGGAATAACCTACTTTTTTTTCTCTTGTCCATTTTCCACTAATTGCCTCTATGTTGATGAAAATGTAACAGGGTTTTTTAACCTTTTCTATTTCTATCAGTTCAAATTTAGAGAGAAATTGAAGCAATTCTAGAAAGATTTCTCATACATGCTAGATCCTATGAAGGTTACCCCTCTCCTCTTGCTTTGTGTCTCCTTGTTCATAAGTATGTCAGTCTTAACACTATTCTGCTTCTGAACTATAGAAGAGTCACTCAAAATCTGTTCCTTAAAAATGTCTCCTCTAGTACTAGGGGAGACATTGGTCTAGTATGATTCTTGCTTTGAGTGCGAGAGGTCTCTGGTTCAAAGCCAGGACAAGCCCAGTGTTGAGGTGTCTCTGACTTTGTGCAGGAGAAATCGCTCAGTGGTTAAGAGCACTGAGTGCTCTTCCAGAGGTCCTGAGTTCAATTCCCAGCAACCACATGGTGGCTCACAACCATCTGTAATGGGATCTGATACCTTCTTCTGGTGTGTCTGAAGATGGCTACAGTGTACTCATCATACATATAAGATAATTATTTATAATTAAATATATATAATATACATATCTTTAAAAAAGAAAGAAAAAAATGTCTCATCTGACTTGACCACAACATAGCTCTCACAAGTAGAAAACAAACCAATGGTGAAGCCCAATGTTTCATCCACAGTCCGTGCACAAACTGCATCTGTTACAGTAAGGACAACTTGAAAACACACAAATGATCAGGAGATATTTCTCAAAAAAGGGCATAAAGATGGCCATGTGGAAAAATGCTCACATCACTGTGTCACCTCAAACTGTCCATAGATGAAAAAGGTGTTCACACAGACATCATCAATTAGTATGCCTCAACACAAGAAACAACTCCAGTTAATATTATTTTGTGTCTAAGTCTTTCACTTATATTCTCAAAGATTCAGGGTTTTTTTGTTTTGCTGGTTTTCTCTATTGATCCCTTTTGCAAGTATATCTTTTATTCATTCTTTGACAATTTCATATACTTATACAATCTATCTTGATTCTATCTTCCCCAAACTCCTATAATGCCCGTTTAGGTTCTTTCTCTTTCTGTTTTCCACGGGAGCTGGCAGGACCTGATTGGTGGAATGTCCATTGATCTTTCTTGCTTATGTGAACACATCAGAGTGCTAAAGCAGCACTTTGCTCTGGATTTTCCTCTCTGTAACATAGTTGGCACAAATACTTCAGCATCAGTGATGCTGTATGATCCAGTTCTTGTTTCCATCAGCCTCAAAATGGGTCTTTATTGTAGACTTGGAGCCATTTCCTTCCTGATTCAACATCTTTTCATTTTTAATATTTGCTTGTCACCTTGGGCATATTAAGTTATGTAGTTTATATCGAAAAAACAAAACTCTGAGCAGCCTGAGCATGATTTCTCCAGCAGTGCTGCTGTGTGTGGTCTGAGGTCTGAGGCAGTCAGAAATGCAAATCCAGGTGGGAAGTAGCAGCACAGGCCTTTAATCCCAGCATTCAGGAGGCAAAAGCAGGAGAATCTCTGGGAGGTCCAGGCCAGTTTGGTTTATAAATTGAGTTCTAGGACTGCTAGGACTTCAGAGACCATGTCTCAAAAACACAACTAAACAAATGAAAAATGTAAATCTGTGGACCCCACCCCACCAGATAGCCAAAGCTCTAGGGTTCACATCCAGCCATCTGCCTCAGCTCTGGGCTGCTTTCATGCTGCTGTGGCCTGAAGATCCACTGTCCAGGGCTCATGCCACTCTCAGGTAAGAAAGTCCAGGCATCACTCCTACAGACAATAATAGCCTTCAGACTCACATCACGCTCCATTTCTACCGCTTATTTGACTTGTGTACCCTGTTTTCCCTGACACCACATATAATGATATATTTAATGTTATTGTGTATTATGAAATTAAATAATTGAATACTTTTTCTTTAGCATTAAGTACTCTCCCATGAAAGCTTACTACACATCTACACTTGAAAGAATCCTAGTGGTAAGCAGCATGAAGATATTCATGGATGCAAGGAGGCATATTACAATAGGAACCAATGTGTTGGAAGCCATATGAGTGGATGGTATTTATTTAACAGTGGAGTGGAAGGTCCTTGATGAACAGGGTAGGACCAGATCATGAAAGTCCTTCAAAGACAGCAGGTGGGTTCTATTGTCTCATGGCTATTTTTATCCTCCTAATTAAAAAAAAAAGTTACAATTATTTTTAATTCACAAGTGAAGAGTTGGGAATGAATATGGCTCAGTGGTAGAGACCTTGCCTGTCTTGACAGGGCCCTTAAATATTGGAAAAAAAAAAAAACTTTAGGTCACAAAGTATTTACTCATTCAAATCATTAATGCTTAGCTATTGCTCAGTCAACTGCCAAGGGTTTAAAAGATATGACTTTTGTCAATTTGGTACTTTTGAACATTTAAATGTTACTTTAACCACATTATTATTTCCTAGGGAGTATAAATGCTGATTGTGATTATACTGAATCTAATCTGGATTATCACTGGCATAGGTATTAGACTTGCTGACTATTTTGAACCTTGAAAGCATCTATCCCACCCCCCCAAACAAGAAATAGAGTTAATGGATGGCTCAGTGGTTGGGAGCACCTGCTACTCTTGGAATAGGTCAGAGTTTGATTCCCAGTACCCATGCTGAGCAGCTCGCAACCATCTGTGAACCCTATCTCTAGTGAACCCTGTGTGTGTGTGTGTGTGTGTGTGTGTACACAAGTTAAAGACAAAATAAAAGGAGAAATGAATTGGAGTAATTATGCTAATCTAATATGTTCCATTGTTTTGTGGCAAGAGTCAATAAGGAACTGAATTTCTACTGAAAAGATGTAAAAGATATGCTTGATGTATTTTGTGATCTTTCACTGTAAAAACTTACATCTTATATACCCATGCAAACTAACCCCTAACATGAAAAGAAAAACTTACAAAGTTATCCTAATATAACCATCAGTCAATGTAGAGTCATAGAAATATACCAGAAGTAATACACTGCCAAGCTCTACTGGTTCTTTGAGGATTTCAGAGAGAATATACAGAGAAATGGGTAGAATCAGAGTCAGCAAAACTTGAATTGCAGGAAAGGGAAGCTTTCACTTTGTGGATTTCTCTTTCCAATATAAGCTTCAGCTTAGCATAACAGACAGCCTTCCTTCATGGGTGGCAATCCCCGGGTACAGTGCTCCTATAAACTGCCGAGGCCACAATGCCATTGGCATGTCTATGGACACTAAAAATCTGGCATTCAGAGGGCTGGGAATAGAACTCAGTTGGTAGAGTGCTTGACAAGTACCTTTACTCAGCAGTCTAATTGTGCTTTTCTCAGTATATAAAAAGGTCCCCAAGTTCTGCAAGGGTCTAGCAACCCTGCCTTCCACAACAGGGCCTGGCACATGAGAGATCCCTGGTAAATAAGCAGATGTGTGAAGAGACCTGCTTTAGAAAGTTCTAATGCTTTCTGTTGCGAGTAAATCAGGAAAAAAAAAAAAAAAAAAAAAAAAAAACAAGATTGTAAGCCCATAAAGGCAGATACTGACTCTTTAAGGTATTTGGCAAAATGACCAATAAACATTAAAATGAATTGGCCAAGAGTTCTTTTAATTAAGGATTAGGACTATTAGGTTAAAATGAGGCCTCAGGCCTGTAATTCTAGCATTTGGGTGATTGAGGCAGAAGGAGCATGAGGTTACTTAAGACCTAGTCCCAAAGAAAAAAATCAGCATCAACAACAATAACAAGAGGAGGTGGAGGAGGGGTGGGGGGAGGAGGAAGAAGAAGGGAGAGGCAAAGAAGGGAGAGAATAAGGGGAAAGTATTTCCAACTCAGTTTCCATGAAGGATGTTCTGTGACGTCAGACAAGCGAATGTTTGTAGAGGCAGTGCATCTCAAGCCTGTCCACAAAATAGAATCCCCCATAGGTGCTTTTAAAAACCTAGGTTCACTGTCCCCATCCCCAGAACAGTTAAACCACATTCTCTGTATGTATGTTAACATGTAGCTACTATGAAGCCACCTATGTCATAAGAGCATTTGAGTTCCAAGCAAGCACACAAGCAAACAGCTGTTCCCCTTTACTTTAATCCAGGTTCCAGAACTACGTGGCAGATGGTGCTTACACGATCCTCTTCTCCAGCCACCTTTGTCAGCGTGATTATGAAAGAGTTCCCTTCCATTAACACTCCTGTAGAATTTTGTGGAAATCTGCATACTGTCCTCCAATGTGGAACAAATGAACTGGGCTCTCAACAGGTAGATAAGTGAGTGAAATTTTAGATGTTTAATTTTATGTAAGTTTGTTAATAACCATAAGTACCTTATGGTGCTCACAATGGAGAACACAGTTCAACAATTAGCAATAGCTAAATAATTGGTTACATAATTGCAGAAGCAACCTCCCTTATTTGGAGAACAATTCTCAAATGGCCTCTTGTTTAGAACAAGAACTGGGGCAGCAGATACACCTGGAATTCTTCATTGGGAATTATGGGATGTGAACTTGGAAAGATATAGCTGAGGTATTAACCAACAAATGAGGGACGCTGATTGCTGGAGTTCAGGGTATTAAGAGCTTCATGGACAGTTCCTTATCCATAAGGCAGCTTTAAGAGTCTGTTTTGGCACTGAGAAAGAACAGTGACTTTAAAATCAAAGATGTTTTGACAATAAAATGTAGTTAGGTAATTAATATAAAATCAGCTTTGGTTACCAAACCTGTAGAAAATTGAAAGTTGTCAGAAGTGCGTATGTTTGTGTTAGAGTTGACAGTGACAACTGATGGTTTCTTTTCAGAACTCCTCGTCACTCTTTGGAACAGCTTGAACCTTAGGATCACTCTGTTGTTCTGATGTTCCAGCTTCTTTGACTAGATAAGATGCTTCCAGTACCCTCTGGTGTGGTGTAAAGGCAATTAAACGACATCTGTGCTATATGTGTTTGAAATGAGTGGTTCTTTATGTGTAATTTGATCCTATAGAATTAAAAAAAAACTACACTTTTAAGCAGGGACACTTAGAAAAGAAAAATATGTTGTTTTAATATTAAATTTAATGTTTTTAATATTAAAATTATAAGTTCAGGTTGAAGAGATATTTCATTCAGTAAAGTGTTTGCCTTTTAAGCTTGAGGACCTCACTTTGGTCCCTTGGCATGGTAATGAATGATTGTAAGCCTAGCACTAG
>NW_022196905.1:267324279-267362895 GCF_008632895.1 Mastomys coucha | reverse complement strand
ATTCTCTGAAGGTTACTAGCCAGACACTTTAGTAAGTTCTAGGCCAAGAAGAAACAACTCCGTGGAGCTGGTTCTCACTTTCCACCCAAGGTTATGTCTGGCCTCCTCATGCACACATGGAAGCATATGCATCTACTCACATGTGAACATGAGACATACACACACATACCTACAGATAACTTTTAAAAAAGAAAACACAGAAGGCTGGTGTGATAAAGACACTTGCTGCACAAACCTGCGCCCTACGTTCAATCTTCAGAACTCATATCAAAGTAGAAGAGAGAACCAATGCCACAAACTTGTTTCTTGACCTCCACGTGTCCGTCATGGCATGTGAACACCAACATATATCAAGTACAGATTGACTTCAGATCAGCCTTCACAGCAAGAGATTTTATTCACTAAGCCATCTTGCCAACCCAAGTTCTTTTAAACCTTACACAAGTGTTTTTATGGAAATAGTTTTACACAAAAATAAACTAAAAGCAAATGAAAGTTAAGATTTCCCTAGTTCTTCCTAAGAATGAAAAAAACTATCCCTTTCTTAAATATTAGCTCTCCAGCATCTAGTAGTTTAAGATGATGCTCATAAAAAGTTCTGTTAACCTAAAAATAAAACACCTCCTAACTGAAATCTGGTCTACTACCCACTCCCCACATGTCTAAAATGAATCATTTTGGCTTAAGTGGTTTGAGCCACATTTTCCCACCGTATCTTTAACACATAAAAATTACATGCACAAAACTAACAAAAATATAGAGCCAAAACAAATCACTTAATGTATTTAGGCCTTTTTATTTTAATAAATAACTTCAGTTAATAGCATTGTCAAAATTAAAAGGCACTTAAAACAAGATTGTGACTAGTTTGAGACAGAGCAAGCACAGTAGGAAAGGCACGTGCAGAAGGTGCACAGTGGTTGAATTGCTGCTGAGGGGCCCTGCCTGGGCCCTGTAGTCCTGCAAGCAGCAGGACAGCTTACAGTATTTGTGAAAAAGGTAAATGTACAGCCAAGGAAAAGAAAAGGTAATGATAAAAAGTCTTAGCCCCAAATTGAAAACAGATACATTAAAGGATTAGAGAAGGTGATAACGGAGCACCAGGAATTAAAGAAAAAAAAAAAAAGTAAAATAAGCTCAACCCAAAAGGTCCCCACTCAGCAATGCTACTAAAATTATGGCCTTTATGTGAATAGTGCTAAGTCAAGGACTTTTTAGCAGAGAAGTTCCCAGTACTTTTATCCAACGTTGGATTTATAAAGAAAAGGCGTTGGAGTTACAGGATCAAGTAACTCACAATGGCACACAGGTTTTAAAGCTAAGTTTTCCTTCCCACCTCTTAGAATTTTTCCAATGGACTTGTAAATCAACTGTGTCAAATTTATTTAAATTGGAAACTGTCAACACACTTGTCTTCCGCATACATCATTGGGAATTCCCGGTGGGCAGCCAGCAGGCTGAAGGAAGCCCGGAGCCGCCAGCAGGACTGTTCTCTGACTCTGTATGATTAGCCATGGCCACTCTGTGAAGCTGAGAATCAGCTATGGTTCAGATGCTGTGGTGCTGCTACTTCAGCTCTGCCCTGCACTGGCACTAGCAGTGTCATTCAATCTAGTAAGAGCTTGATTCCAATGGTCCAGGAGGAAGGGTTAAAAAGGCACATTGTGACCTCAGCTGACAAAGATAAAGATCCTTTCTCAAGTCTTCTGTCAGTCCCTGGCATGGATTATAACATTATTTTCAAAATAATAAAAAATTAAAAATTATACATATTTTACATTTTCCAAACCTGCATGTGAATAAGCCCCTGGCCAGAGCCCCAGACTACCCTGCTGTGACTAAGATGCTGTTGCTGTGAGCTGGGCGTTGCAAAATCCTGAGTAGGGTTCACTTTCCCTCATACTTCGGATTGACCACAGTTGTCACGGCACTCTTGTAAATAGGATTTTCACCCTAAAACAAACACAAATTACTAGTTACTCTCTAAAATCAGTGTTCCAAAACAATATTAAAAGCTGCAGTTGTCTTAAGAAGTCTCTTTCAATATCCAGTGTCAAATAGTGTTTAGACGGCAAAAATAAAACCTGACAGTGGTGAGGACAGCTCTGACCCAGAAGTCTCAGGTATTAGAATACTGTGCTCTGACTCCAGTCCGTCATCCCTAGAGGGCTGCCTCACAAAGGCCTCCACACAGAACCTGTACAGCTGCCACCAGAGAGTCTCTAAAGATCTGGTACCAACTTATGAAAATACTAAAAACCTAACTTACACGCTCTAATGCTTAGAAGTGCTTATTATAGGGTGGCTGGCTTCCATCTAGAGGAGGAGAGGTGCTCCTGAAACCTTCTCGGTTCTATAGAACTGATTTCTGGATATGTCTGCCAGTGTCATCTAAGGCATCGTGCCCATCAAGTCATAATCCAAAAATATGCTTACAATGTTAACTAATATCCGTGCTTCATGAAAATACTATTCTTCAACAGCCTAAGGGTAATGATGCTCACAGTTCTACTCTTGAGTGAGAACCGCTGCAAACTCAGCAAGTGACTCAAAATCACAACAAACATTTCTCAGGATTGAAAAATATACTATGGTGCTTTAAGCAGAATAGCAGCAATCATAATTATATAATCATAAGTTTGCCCTTGAAGAGACTACAGTATAGTATGTAAAGATATGAAATAATGTGATCTGACAGAGTTCAAATTAAAATTATATACATAATATGAAGAGTACTAGAAAAAGGGATTAACATGAGAAGTTTAAAGAACACTTCCATAGGGAAACTGACTACAAAGAAATTACTAAAAAACAAGCACAAGTGCAAATGCCATATCAAGGTAGAGATATATCCACTTCATTTGAAACTGAAAATATGTTCTGAGGTTCTGGGAATGGAGCAGAGACTAGAGGAAGGCAGTGTGGGCTCAGCCCTGAAGCCACAGTCAGCATCTATCTACTAAGATGGCAGCAGCTTTGTAAATACCAGTCAGAACAAGACCACACACCTGATCACTCACTTCCACTCCTCAATTATAACTTTTCTGTGCACAAAGGGTCTGTGGTGGAATGCTGGTTAATTTCTGTCATCTTGACACAAACTAAGGTCTCCTTGGAAGAGTGGATCTTAATTAAGGAATTGCCTCCAACAATCCTGGCCTGTGGACATTTTCTTGATTGCTAATTAGTCAGGAGAGGTGGCTCGGTGTGATGCCACCCCTGGGCAGGTAGGCCTGGGCTGTATACAAAAGGTAGCTGAGTATGCCCTGGAAAGTATACTGTTACACAGCAGGAAGAACTTCTCTGGAGGTCTCTGCCTCAGTCCCTGTCTCCATGTTCCTGCTTTGGTTTCCTCTGATGATGGGCTATACCAGTAAAACAAATAAACCTTTTCATTTCTCAAGTTGCTTTTAAGTCATGGTGTTTAACAAAACAACATAATGCAAACTTTAATCTCAACATAAAGTCATGTGGGGGACCAGCCTCTGGCATGATTGAGTTCGTTACTTGAGGCAGGATGCCCACTGTGAGTAGCATCATTTCCTGAGCTTGAATGCTGCATGAAAGGAGAAAGTGAGTGGAGCCCCAGCATGTCATTGATTTGACCAGGTGCCCCAAGCTCCAACAGCTCAGCTGCTGTGGAGTACTCCACTATGGCAGACTGTACCCTCTAACTGTGAACCTGAGTAAATCTTTTCTCATTAGACTAATGGAAAAAGTAAATAATACAAGATCCATCAACAAACTGACAACAAAACTGCTCACAATCTCAAGATCTCAGCTCAACTGGCTGTTCAGGGCTTACAGCATTCCTCCTTCAGGTAAGAGGTTTCCAACTTCCTGGGTGTGGTGCTAGAACTACCTGATATCAAATATATTAGGCTACTAAACTACTATTTAACTGTCTTTAAGTTAATGCACTTAAAATCTAGTATTTACTGCTTTAAGAATTATAAGAACAAAACACAAAGCAAAATATAAAAGGAGAGAAGCTCAGTATTTACGATCCTGGAGTCTAACGCAGGGTTTATAGAGAAGACACTTACCTTGGGAGAAGCTTGCTTTGCCATACATGCTAACATTTATAGTCACCATGTCAAAGTACAGTCAAACAAAAATTTAACATGCAAGTTAGAGATAAACTCAGTATAGTATGCATTAGGTATCAATTTAAAAGAAGGTAAGCTAAAGTAATTCAGATTAGTTCCATCACTCAGGCACAGTCCCTGCCCCAAGAAGCCAAAGCATATCTGCATCTAAAGTGTAGGCTATCTTTGGAGTGAGTCCCTCTTTGTCTACTATGAACATCTGATAGTGTTGGCTGTAAATTACTAAGGTATATGAGGTACATAATGAAAACTGGGAGGTTTGTAATTCACAGCAGGGAAGGACAGACTTGATAATTTTGTCAGGGTCCCAACAAGGCAGTCTTATATACTCACACAATTACAGTGTCTGCTAATGGTGTAATTAATTGGTGAGAAGCCTTGGTCCCCATATCACAAAAAATGTTTTTATATGATTTTTTTCTGATAGTTTTACTATAACATTAAGATAACATCTTGGGAAAATCTATAGCCATAAATTTTCTTAGGTTTCAATAATATATAAATAAATTTTAAGAAACCTTTGCTTTTTTAATTGTATGAAATGCTTATTCTAGCTGAAGGTATATGATAGCCAAAAATTAAGTCAAGAATACAAACATTAAGTATTAAATAGTAACTACTGATTAATATTATTCAAAGTGTTATTAAATGTACAGGAAGGGCAAATAATTTACCTCAGGAAAAAAAAGTGAAAATTCTGTTGTGAGAAGTAACTATATGAAATTATTACCTGCTTGTGTCCACAAAGAAAATAAATAAAATCCCAGAAATTTCACTAATCAATTTTTCTATAAAAAGTAAGTTCTGTAAAGTATCAGATGAGAGTGAAAGAATACATCAAGTCTCACACACAAGTGAGTTTAACAATAACTTTCTACCAACAAACTAGCCTTAAATAAAAACTTTTTAGCAGTAAGAGAGATACAGCAAGTCATGATTTCTAGTATTGCTGCTACTTCCTGTGTCCTTTAAAAATATAAAACATTCCCTTACTTGCAAGTCTTTTTTTTGACGGATTTACTGATTAAGTGATTATACATCCTGCAGCCCTTCAATTTTGCTTTCCAAGTTCCATAACAGAGTAAGCAAGCATAACGGCAGTGCTGAGTTCTGTGTAGTAGGAAAGTGATTCTCCCATCATGTTTGCCCAAGACAGTAGCCATGAGCTTTTTTTTCTCCCTAGGTGTTTGTACCCAGAATTGTGACTCTGAGACTTATTTATGAATAAGGCCATAAGCTTGTGCTTGTTCCTCAATTAGCTCATAACTTATATAGCCCATTTATTCTAGCCTGAGTTCAGCTACATGGCTGGTTTCTTCTCAGTTTCATGCATCTTACTTCCACAGAGTTTAGAGTGAATCTCTTGCTCTTGGCTCTTTCCCAGAATCTGACCCCACCCCCACTCTCTCTGCCGAATATCCCACCTTCTATTTCCTGCCTCAGCTAATAGGCAAACATCATTTTATTGACAGGTGACACTTCCACACAGTGTGTAAGAGATTCTCTCTACACAACATATTACCCCAAATCACAACACATGTCAAAATGGGCAGCTCTGTAAAGTGTTCTATTTCTTCCTAACCAGGTAACGCTCTCCTAAAGAATGTGATTGCGAACCTGATAATGGGTCCAGGGCAGAGGATACGGGCATAAGTGTTGGAATCCCACAGTCTGGACTTAAATCTCATTTCACTAACTAGCTGTGTGAACTTTGTTTCTCTGCCTCAGTCTTCTCTTTTATAAAACAAGAATAAAGACAGTCCCCACTATTCTCACAAATAACAAAAAATACAGGATACTGAGAACCATTCCTGAAACATAAGGGGACCCTGTAGCTATTGCCACATTGTCTCTGTTGACATAAAATGGAGATAAGAAAACATGAATTCTCCTAGGTTCTTCCAATCCACAAGAAAATAATTTGGTGCTGGTCAATGTAATCAGCCTTTTTTATGGACGTTTTAAGAGAGGCAAAAACCTCTGTGAATTCAAGACTAGCCTAGTCTGCACAGCAAGATCCAAGATAGCCAGGGCATCTTACTTCCACAGAGTTTAGAGTGAATCTCTTGCTCTTGGCTCTTTCCCAGAATCTGCCCCACCTCCACTCTCTCTGCCAGATATCCCACCTTCTATTTCCTGCCTCAGCTAATAGGCAAACATCATTTTATTGACAGGTGAGGCTTCCACCTTCTCTCAAGCAAAAAAAGAAAAAGAGAGAAAGAAAGAAAGAGAGAGAGGGGAGGGAGAGAAAGAAAGAAAGGAAGGAAGGAAGGGAGGGAGGGAGGAAGAGAGAAATAAAATAAAAATAAGCATCAAAACATTTCAGTTTCAAACTTGAAAGTCAGAACTAGTAAGAAACACAATGGTATTCTGCTTCTCAGTGGAATTCCCACATAATCAAGAACGAAAAAGTCTCAGAATCTTTCTAGAATGGGTAAAATGAACTGTAACTGTGAACAGTACAAACTGCACTACAGTCCTTTACCCTTGGTTTTGCCATTTTGATTTCACACTCAATTTCACTATTCAATTCAGAGAGTAATTCATTATGTACTATGACCTCTGAAATAGGACTACATCAGAGATTGCGTAGTAGACTGCAGCCCAGCTGTCAGTTAAAATCCTCCCTGCTGAAGACTTAAGAGGAGCCTCAGGCAGGTAAGCAAGCTCAGGGCTGCTCTACTTACTAAGCAGTTCTAGGGTAGACTGGGGCTGCCTGACTGCAAAGCTTTCTTTTCTCTCCAACACAGGGGCAGCTTCTATACCTTATTATTTGGTAAAGTCCTTCCAAGCACTAAGTTAACATATGAGAAAAGCCACACATAGCCATAAAAATAAAGCCAAACAAACAAACAAACAAACAAAAGCAGTGGTGTTGAGAAACACACACGGTGCAGTAAAAAGAGAGAGACAGAAATTCACATGCAAGGATAGAAAGTGAAAAGAAATACGAACGGAAACTCAGAGACCAGCTTTACGTCCATAGTTTGGATTCTTGAAATTATTAATAGGACTCTTGTAAATCGGATTTTCTTGCTAAAGTAAAAGAAATAGTTTCTAGTGATTTCATCAGAAAGAAAATTGATATACATAGTGTACTGACACTATAAACTGGAATTCTAATTCTATACTTCTAAAATTTCTAAATTAAAAAAAAAACAAAAAAATCAACCTAACTATAGTTGTGTCAAAATGTGAATCTATAAGGGCCAACATTTAACCAACCACCTGACTCTATTCTGAAACCACTGATCAGCACATACCAGTCAAAGCGTGTTTTTCTACTAAACAAGGCTTTACAGAGATGCAATCTGAAGAGAGTAAAATATACCTTAAGTTCAGGCTGAGTATTTCCAAATGCACAAACACACCTAGAACTCATCTAAGAAGGCCTGTTGTAACCCCACCTTCTAGTTAGTCCTCCCCTCATTCTAGCCTTAGAAATACCAATTTGGTTGTATATTCCAGAAACCGTATAAAAAGAATCGTAATGAATGTATGGAGGGGAAGAGGAGCTCTTTCTGTAGTATGGCCTGAGACATTGGTGATGTCATTTAAGATTCTATTTTATATTATACAAATGAGCTGAGGAGAATATTTAGAATCTGACCTACTAAAGAACTAAAGCACATTGGCCACTATATACAAAAAATATCATATCTCCCTAAATTATTAATTGAATAGAAGGCTTCTTGTTTTCAGCAAATACAACTTCTTTGAATTTTGAACTTTGGGAGAAATAAAATATTTAAAGAGGACTTTAAAGGCAGCCTCACCATTAATAAGTTACATTTACTTCAGGAATCATCCTACGGCTCTCAGTAGATGTTTTCATAACTTACCGTGTCCCACTTGGCATTCATTTTCTCCTTTTCAAATTTAGCAAATTCCCTTCTGTCATGAATTATCATTAAAAGTTTCCAAATCAGCAGCAAGGCAAGGCCAATAAGAACAATTCCAGCAACCACGCCTGCTACAATTGGGATGATGTCGGGACCAGTAGGACAGTCTACAAATGAAAAGGTTAATCATGAGCATAAAAAGACTGAGTATATACAAAGTTCACATGACCACAAAGAGTTGGATGGGATCTCATAAAATTAATAGTGCTGAAAACTCAAGAGACTGCACTGTCCCAAAAACCTATTTAAAAGCTACTAAGTTCCAGGCCAGGTGTGGTGACATATACCTTTAATCTCAAAATGGATCTCTATGAGTTTGAGGTCAGCCTGACCTACAAAGTGAGCTCCAGACAAGGTAAGACCCTGGCTCAAACAAACAAACAAAGCTACTAGATTCTAACAAGGGAGCTTATAAGATAGTAGGAAATATGATCAGTAGGTTATTTATTTGGGGGTTATAGATTTCTTTTGCTAAAAGACTGAAAAATGCTTTAAAAAATCATAATAGCATCGAAAATAATGAAGAGCTTATATATAATTAAAAATATTCTGTTCAAGATTATAAAGTACTAAGCAATGATAAAAGACAGTAGTAAAGATGACTGGCAGCCAGACATGGTAGTATAGGTCAGCATTCAAGTGGCAGAGGCTGCAAGACTGCCACAACTTGGAAGTCAGCCAATCTAGGTTGTTAGTTCCAATCTGGCCAAGGGCTGCATGGCAAGACTGTCCTCAAGCAAATGAAAATGACTGGGGTAATTAGAGAAACCCATGGCACATGAAAAAAAATCCCTCGAGCTTCCCTCCCCCCATATACTAAATTAACTAAATTTTAAAAAACTAGTATTTTGTCAAGATGCATTTTCCCCAATTTGATCTGTAATCTATTGCCATGTCAACCAAAGTCTCATCATTAATACTGTAGAAAGAAATCAGGAAGCCACTATCCATTGCAACACCCTGGTTTCACTGCACAACACCACAAAAACAGCAACAAAGCCCCTGTGTTCAAAAAATGCTAAGGTAATGGGAAGACACAGGGGCACACATAACAGTGTTCACAGCTCCTGTCTGGTGCTGCAGAACAATGCAGAGACCACAAGAGGGCTCAGTGGGTAAAGGCACTTGCTAACACAACTGACCACGTGTGTTTGATGTTCAGGAAGACAGAAACAACTCCACAAAGTTGTCTTCTCCTTTTTAAAACAGTAAAAGCATTTGTTAAAAAAAAAAAAAAAGTAAAAGTTGGAGCATTTCCTGTAACACTGAACAGATGTGTTCACACCAAAAACCTGATAAAGTGACAAGGAAGGCTACAAGGAAAACAAAAGGGAAATGTGCTTGATTTCTGGCAAGCTGAACAAATTCAACATTAATAATATGTTTAGGATACCTTCTCCCAGTTCTTAAAGCAGAATCAAGCTCAGATTTAAATATCACCAACAATATAGCTTGGGTTGCATTTACTTAAAACTTGACTCCTTCCTTAGTTGTTATATAATTAGCCAAATTCTACTTTACACTATGAGAAGAAAATATCCCAATATAAACCTAATATAAATAGTAAGATAAGAATACAAGCTGTTTCTGCCACCAGAGTCCCAGCAATGACCCGGAATAGAGGCAAGGCATCATAAGAAACAATGCTAGGCATCTTCTGACTTCTACCTGGAGTCTCCACAACATGCACGATAGCTTCATTGTTGCCATTTACTGAATAAGTGAAATAGAACCAGCAGTCATCAATGTCCTTCTCCTTGCAGTGGGTCACAGGATCGACCTGCACTGGCTGGGGCAACTTCTCTCTGCTTTCTACCTTGGTGAGATTGAAGTGGGAGCACTCCAGTGCACACGTGTCTTTCTTTTCTCCTTTATTGAAGGCTCTGCACTGAACACATTCTCTAAGACAGAAATTGTTACACTTAGCATATATTAAGACGAATTTTGTTTAGAATATTTCATGTGCTAAACTAATGGCCATACCAATCTAAGGGCAATATAAATCCAGAGGAAATAAAGAGGCAGTATGTTCCACATGAGATTCTGGTTTCCAGCAGCCTCAGCCAAGTCACTGCCACTAAGGCCAGCAACACTCTGGCTGGCAAACCGGCAGTCAAAAAATAAAGGAGTAGGTAATGAATTCTCCAGACCCACCTTGGACTAAGTCCATTGGTGGTGGCAAAGCACCCAGGAAGCCTCTGGCTCCAGAAGCTGCCTGAAGCATGTGCCCTCCACTGGAGGAATAAGGAACTTCAGTAAAGGCCAGTGCCTATTGAGCCTAGTAACACCAGGCCTTATCAAGAGTTCATCCAACATCTGATTCACAAACCCTACTTCCTAGTCAGCTACGAGGAACAGCTCACTTCTAGTACAGGCCCTGCATCCACAGCACAGCTATGGGTGCTGCACAGATGCCAGTTAGGCCTACATAGTGGATCCTTTTTGTAAAGACACCAGCATGTCCATGACAAACCTCTAATAGGTATGTCCAAGACCAACAACTAGCACACTGCAGACCTGGGGGATACACATTAAAATCTATTCTAAGCCGTTGGTGGTAGCCCACGCACATACATACATACATACATACATACATACATACATACATACACATGCATGCATATACATCTCCACAACACAAAATTAAGATATAGGTAATAAAACTGGACCTATATTACATTAAATATGTAACATAAAGCCACGACTTAAGCAGTATCGATGTAGTAATTTACCAAGGAGAATAACCTTCCATTCTCCTGAAGCAAAAGATAGCAAATGGACTACAGTATATACCTCTATGACAGAGCTCAGAGTTCTATCTCTACCACTAAACTTTAAAAACAAAAGACAGTAGTGCCAATTAGCAGCATAGACTTATTATACAGTGACTTCAGATTAAAAACAACAACAAAACCAGCACAACTCTCATGGCACACTTCATTCTTACACAATTATTAAGAATTTTTAGGACATAAAAAATGCTATATAAAAGGCAGCAAATAGCTGGGCAGTGTTGGCGTATACCTTTAGTCCCAGCACTTGGGAGGCAGAGGCAGGCAATTTCTGAGTTCGAGGCCAGCCTGGTCTACAGAGTGAGTTCCAGGACAGCCAGGGCTACACAGAGATACCCTGTCTAGAAAAAACAAAAACCAACCAACCAAAAAAAGGCAGCAAGTATTCTTTTTGAAATGTACTCTATCAGCACTCTCCTCTGGCTGAGTGGTATAACATAGATACTGGAGTCAGTAAAGTGAATGTGACTATGTGAAGCACTTATGCAGTACTTACTTATGCTCTGCACAGACACCAAGGCAGGTCTGACATGTCTCACAAGTTGGCCCTTGAAACTTGGGATCTGTGCACTTACAAGCGCCACATTCACAGATACCCCGGCCATTGCAGATCTGACCATTTATCGCTACACACGGACTAGTGTCCAAAGAACAGTCGCATGCACTGCCAGTGTAATTGGGATAGCATTCACAGACGCGACACCTGCACACACCATTCCCTGCAACGAAAAAGACCATTTCTCAAAACAACGGTAAAATGTATCATCACAGCAATTCTTCACAAATTAAAAACAAGCCACAACACAGAAGAAAGCAGATATAATAGCCTGCCCTAACCCCTTCCCCTTTCTGTGTACTAACCCAGAGACTCTTCGCATATCTGATCTCATCAGAGGAACTGTGTGTGCAGCTACTGCTGGGGCTTACTCACCGCCACAAATTAAGCCATTAGACCTATCACAGTTGAAGTTATCACACTCGCAGAATTTGCCAGAGTAAATTTCATTTGTATTATCTCTCTTCCTACACACACACTGTCCACAGACACATTCTCCATTGTTACTGCAGATTTCTGAACTGTTCTCTTTCCTGCAGTAAGCGTCCATGTCTTCACTGTTCACTTCATCTGTGCTACATTCACAGTGCCTCCCGACACGCCCCTCATTGCACCTGCAGAAAGACCCAAACACAGACACATAAAACAAGAAATGTAACAATTTCCAAACATTAGCAAAGTATCAGGTAGGGATGCTCACTCCACATGTACATGTGAGACACGAGAGAAGTTCTCTGTGTTTATACATACACACATGTAGTAGCAACTCAAGTTCTTATAGAATATACAGGGGCCTTGGGGAAAATTTACCTTTAGCAAGGAATCATTCTGAGCAAAATGAAAACATACTCCAGCAACAAACAACAAAACTGGAAAAATAGACTAGGCTGACTTTGACCTTGGAGGTCTGCCTGCCTTAGCTACCAAGTGCAGGGGAGTAAAGGCATGTGTCACTTTGCTGGGCTAGATTCTCAAATATATTCAATTATATTACTGTTACAGAATACCTGCCACTAAATTTGAAGCAAGGGTCTGTTAACATAAAAAATAACAATAAATGCAATCCCAAAAGTTGAAAAATATATTGGGTACACAAACTGAAAATAGTACTAGCCTTAGCTAAGAGTAAATTTACTGCACAGGTCTAGACTTCTTAAATTTCCTACATATCTTAGGAGCATGTTCTTAGCCACTGAATAAACTGATTTTGCATATGCTAAACAAAAAGAAGGCAAAGAATTTTCAAAAAAATCTTTTTTGATAAAATGCTGTTTTAAAAAAAGGGAAATCTTAATGTCTCAAGTTAAATATAACAGAAAAAATATAATTACTTATAATGGGCAATTAATGGTAAACATAGCTATTCATTTTTCTTTGGGCCAATAAACAAAACCACAGTGATGTGAGACTAACATTTAGATTAAAAGGTTCTATTATTTTAAAGAAAAGGCTGTATTACAAACAGTTTAATTTTTAATATAAAAAGTAGCCAAGAGGACTGGTGAAATGGCTGAAAGGGTAAAGGTTATTTGTCACCAAACCTGACAGCCTAAGTTCAATTCCTAGGATTCACATGGTAGACAGAGAACCAACATTTGCAACTGTTCTCACCAAGACAGTAAGATATATATATACACACACACACACACACACAGAGAGAGAGAGAGAGAGAGAGAGAGAGAGAGAGAGAGAGAGAAATGTAAACTTTAAGTGCTATTTTATTTTTATCCCAGAAATACAAATTAATGCTGGACATGGTAAACATTTTTCTTGTTAACTAAGTTACAGATAAACTGTCATGAACACTGGAGTAGTGGGTTCTGCCTATAACCCAAGTACTGAGGCAGTCAACTGTACTGCCCAAGTACTGGGGTCATCCAAAGTAAAACAAAATTTAAAAAGTCACCACTGACAGTTTGTACAAAAAAATGTTTCTATCTACCATTTTTTTTTCTTTTCAATGTTGGGAACTAGAAGTGCCATTAAGAGAACAAAGCCCAAAGGTTGCCCTGAGAGACTGTGGACACACTGCTTATACCTAGCTAAAAGCTTAAGAACTGAGAGATCCTTAGGAGAACGTGAGTGAGTGACTGGAGCAAAGGATTTATGTCTTTATTTTATACTGGTTTCCCAGATAAAGATGTCTATACTGTCTGCCCCACTGCAGCAAGGCTGCACTTACCTGCAGGCTCCACACTCAAATGTCCCATTTCCCTCATGGCACTTGGGACTTGCTGGGATGCCATGGCTTTGGCAATTGCACTTACAGATGAACTGAAGAACGACCTCTACTTCTTCAGTGAAGCCCAGAGGTTTAATTTTAATGGTTTCCGATTCCTTATTTGGACATTTATTAGCAGTTATGCTAATTTCAAATTGAACCTTAAAGGAAAAAAGATTAGATTAATAAATTTAGCAATAAACATTCAAATGCTAGTGTTTTAACTGCTAAGCCACCTCTCCAGCCCCAAATTTGTATGGATGGTTTTCTTTGTCACAAAAAATGGTCATACAACATACCTCATCTCCAATGGAAATGTTGGAACACTTTCGTCCATTTTCTCCTGTCCCATTCACCCCATTCTTGCAGTAGGATTTGTAATTTATTGTTACTCCATCTGGCAGTTTGCTATTTTCCAGAATAACTTCTGAAGAAAGGGACTAAAAAAGAAAGACTAACCATGAACAGGGAAGTAAAATAAAATATGACTTGAACACACTCAGACAACAATGGATAAAAAGGGCTGTTATGAAAACACTATCATTTCAATGCAATTCAATCCAAATAGGTGTTAGAAAATCTAGAATAGCCAACTCTAAAAAAGGTCCAATCTTCAAAATAATGTATACAATATGAAAGTATTTGCTTTTTATTAATCAGTAAAATGCTAATGATCTCATAACACAAAGGTCTGATTATGAGGAATCCTAAGAACACAGAACAGATATCTGCTTCCCCCTGTGTCACAACAGCTCCCCAAAACTGTCCTCTGGCCTCCTTCCTTCTGGCCAGAGACCAGAGCAACAGAGTAAATAAATTTACTTGGGACCACTGTCATCTTGCTCACTTCCTAAACACCCTTCTAGAGCCTGGAGCACTGGAGCTTAGCTCAATGGGACAACACTGTCTAGCAGCCATGAGGTCCTCAGCTTTTCTCAGCACCAACAAAAAATAAAATATGTGGAGAGCTGACAAGGAAGAGTCCAGGCAGTGCTTATTTAAAAGAGCAGACATCTCAGGACAGAGGTAGTTAGGTATAAGCCATCTCTCATCATTCACACCTGTGGTGGTTTGAATAAGCTTGGCTAATGGGAAATGGCATTATTAAGAGGTGTGGCCTTGTTGGAGGAAGTATGTAACTGTGAGGGCCGGCTTTCAAATCCTATACTCAGGCTCAATCCTATGCAGAAAAGACCTTCCTCTTAGTTGCCCATGAGATGGTCTCTCTTGGCTGCAGTCAGATCAAGATGCAGAACTCTTGGCTCCTCCAGCACCATGTCTGCCTGCACACTGCCATGCTTCCTGCCATGATGATAATGGGCTGAACCTCTGAAAGTGTAAACCAGCACCAATTAAATGTTTTCCTTTGTAAAAGTTGCCTTGGTCATGGTGTCTCTTCACAGCAATGGAAACTCTTACTAAGACAACATCCCTACAAGGATAGCAGTGAGGAAAACAATCTGCCAAGAGAGAGGCTGGAATTGGGAGGATGGAAAACAAGTAGAATCTTGTCTTTAACTCCTATAAGTCAAAATCTTTCCAAAATGTCTTGGAACCTTAAGCATGTGTAGAAATCAATGTGAAGTTCAAAGCCAGGCATGACATAGCATACCTGGGTGGTGGAGGCAAAGACATCACAAGTTCAGATCCTTGGAAATACCGAGAAGTCAAGACAGCCTGGGCCATATGATATAGTCTCAAAAAATACCAGGGCTAGCAAGATGGATCAGAGTGTGAAAGAAACTTGCCACCAGCCTCACAACCGGAGTTTGATCCCAAATCCACATGGTAGGAGAGAACTAACTCCCACAAATTGTCTTATAATACATACATCATGGCGTGCGTGTGCTCCCTCCCTCCCTCCCCCCCTCAGTTAAAAAATAGTTTTTAATCTAAATTAACATACCAAAGATATAGAAAATGGTATATATAGTACAAAACAGTCTCCATGACATTGCAAGTGCCTGTGGGTCATTTTAAATGATCACTGGGCTGGTGCTTACTGGGAATCATTACATGCATTCTGCAGAGAATTCTGATGTAGTTTCAGTTCCTGAGTGATATTGCTATGTATGTATATTCATGACAGTGTGTAACTACTACTGAAAACAGAAAAGTGTGTCCTCTGAGTCTCTTGCGAAAAAGGAGAAAAGTAAAATATGTCAGGCATCATTCATCAAAATAGGTAAAGCTAGCCAGATGCACACCTTTCATCCCAGTACTTAAGAGGCAGACGCAGGGAGATCTCTGTGTGTTCAAAGCCAGCTTGGTCTACATACTGAATTCTAAGACTGCCAGGGCAACATAAAAAACCATCTCCAAAAGGAAAAAAAAATAATAAAAAAAAAGATGGACTAATAAAGGTGACTTTAGGGAAGAAAAAGAAGATTTAAAAAAAGCCCTGTATACATCAAAATGTCAGTTGTGTTCCAACTAGGAGATATATGGCCAAATGACACATAAACAAGAGCTTGGAAATTATGCATATGCCTTTATGCAAATATTACTGCTTTGCTTAAATTGTGCTTTCAAAGACTAAAATGATATCAAGTTTTTCCTCCAGACATGGAATTTAAATTCACATTTTGCATTGTTTCTTCAGCTTGCTGAAATGTATACAAAGGGTGTTTTATTTAAGGCATGGCATGAAGCTGACAGCATTTAAAGCACACTCACATTGTAGGCATCAATGATCAGTTGGATCACATTACTAGAGTTTCCAGAGAGTGTGCCCACTGCTGACTTAGGAATCAAATTCTTCAATTCCTGAAATTAAATATGTAAAACATTAATATTACTTTTTCAACCAATTAAAATCCATTGAAAAGTAATAAGCATTTTGTCACTTCATTTCCTAAGTATCTTTCAAAGGCCAACTTAAAATAACAATTCTAATAATACACAACTAAAATGAACATAAATGACGTTTGTCAAATTCAGTCTAGCTACTGAACATAAATGCCTCATGGCATTTTCTTACATTCTGAATACATAATTCAGCTACTAATGACTAATCAATAGGAAAGATATAGAAATTTCATTCTTTTTATTACCTTGTAAACAGGCTGGAACTCTTCTGTAACTGCAAAAATTGTCTGAATATTATTTTCACTTAGTTTCTGAACAAGGTGAGCAATTGAAGGATAATCCTAAGGAATCAAGTAATACAATTTAGCATATAAATACATTGTAATCAATGATGAGGCTTTGTTTATCTTGTTGGATCTCACTCTATAGTCCATGTTTATTCTGAATTGCTAACATTACAGTATTTGAGTCGATAAGCATTCATAATCAGATCACTCATACAAGACTGTTTTCAAGAAAGAATATCAAATGCAAATAATTGCTAAACTGGGTCATGTGTTTCTCTTTTATATGTTTAAGAACTTCCTAATTTTAAGGCATTTTATATAATTTATTTTTATGTTCATTGGTGTTTTATCTGCAAGAGTATCAGAAGTCCTGGAATGAGATAGTTACAGAAAGGTGCGAGCAGCCATGTGGCTGCTGGGAATTGAACCCAGGTCCTCTGGCAGAGCTACCAAGCGCTCTTAACTACTGAACATCTCTCTAGTCCCATTTTAAGAGGTTTTAAAAGTAAGACAATCTATGCATTTTAAATGTGAGGACTGTGAAATTAAGGAACCAGAACTAACGACTCCTATCACCTAGCACTAGATTAAGATTTTCCAATTCTGGATTTCTTCTAGAACATGAGTGATTTGCCTATATTTGCTTTCAATAAAAGCCAGAGTGTGTATTTTTAAGTCATAAGATAAAGAGGATAAGCCTAGTTAAAAATTGCACATTTAGAAATATGACCAACAAGGCTGACAAATGATGTATGCAAGTAAAGAACCAGATGGAGGTCAGCATTCCACACCCAGACAGAACAGCACCTTGCCAGAGCTTTACAAGCAGCAATGCAGCTCTCCCGGCCATCATCAGGGCCCACACTTACCAACACAAGAAAGCTGCAAATCCTACCCTCCCACATGCTCAGAATTACACACCAAACTCACTCACTAGGCAGGCCTAAGTACTTACATAGTAATGGCTCATTGTATATACATTATTTTCCAGGTGACATTGTCCATCATTGGGTAAAACAATACCACCAAGTTTCCCATCTCCAGCAAAGTGAAACCCAGCATCCGTGGAAAACACCAGCAGTCGTGTTACATTCCTCCAGCCAATCAGCGACTTTAAAAGAAAGAGGTCAACTGCAGACACTGCCCACAATAACTCAACATAAATGCTTTCAGGTTGACAAGCTGCATCTGCACTTTTAACCTAATTCTGTATCACTGTCTTTCATGTCCCAGTGCTAATGTTGCTCTCAGTGCAGAGACAGTCCTTCAGAACTTTATAGCTTCTTCATGCTGGCCTCAATTCAGTCTGATTTTTAGTAGAGGTAGTGAGTATATGATGAATCCATGAAGAGACTCCGTCTATACCTGCTATTACCCACATCCTGGCTCCTGTTCCTACCCACACTTCTGTATACCCCTGCTACCTACTAACTTTATTAGCTCTCTTTCACACAATGTTTTACACCTTTTTGAAACAGCCATTTATGCAATCCATGCTAGCCTCAAACCTACTCTGTAGTTAAGGATGGCCTTGAACTTTTAATTTCCCTGCTCCTAACTCCTAAATACTGGGATTTTAGACATGCACCACCATACCTAGTTTCATTTTCTTATTGTAAGAAAAACTGTCAAAGATCTTGCTGCACTGTAAATCCCTACATTCTAGCTCATGAAATCAGTTCATTTGTAATTTCACTAGCTTATTCAACAAAGAACTGAAGCAATGTGAAAATCTTTCTATTATGCAATTCATTACATTTTTTTCTAAATTTAAAGAAACAACACATTTGTAAATTCACTGAAGACAGAAATTAAGCTTAATTCTACTCATCTTTCAAAGGTAGGTTACTTGCTCCTCTGCCTGTAAAGTATGACAAATTCAGAAAGGCAGCATCACCGAAAGTGGGTGGGGCTAGGGGGTCAGTCTGATACGGCTGGTTAAAGCAGAGGCAGCCCAGAAAATATTCTCCATACAGTGACCAGGGGTTGTGGGGGAAGATTTTCAGAGAATAATGAAGGCTAAGGCCAATAATACTAAAATACTACTTTTTAAATTTGAGCATTACAGTAGCAAGTCAAAAGTAAGAAGAGTTGTCATTATATGTTGAACGTCTATGTGTACCTTCATACAGCTCACTGGATAGTCCTTACCACTGTCCTGTGGGCTGTCTGCTGTTAACTTTTCCAAAAGGCACAGCTCTAAAGATACAAAGTTAACTGCCTAGGAGCAAGAAACGACAGGAAAACCCTCCCTCCACACTAAAACAATGCTTTATACTTACTCCACACTAGCCTTATTGACCTAACAATGTTTTCTACTCTCAGCCTCAGTTCTCATTAAAAGAGCATTGAGGGTCTGATATGGTGGAGCACACCTGGAATGCCAGAACTCAGGAGGTAGATGCAAAAGCATCTCTACAAGTTCAAGGATAGGCTGGGCCACACAGCAAGACCGTATCTCAAAAAAGAAAAAAAAATCAATCAGAAATACCCATGGATCATAAACACTGGTCCCTAGTGCAACAGAACCAGGCTTATGATCCTTGAAAACCATACAATTAAACCAAAAATATTCTATTACTACTTTTATTACAAACCTAAGTTGTCATATAGCTCATCAATCAGGCCTTTGAAAGGTCTTTCCTTACATTATTAAGACACAAGAGGAAGACATGTCTCAAAGGCAATGACCAGAGCAGAAAACTGACCTGAGGAACATGGTGTAAGACACAATTCCACATGGCATGTTCAGAGCTCCTGGAGACACCTCAGACAACATCAGTTACATCTCCAGTAGAGAGCCACAAAGTTTGAAAACCTCAGCCCCTTCCAAAAACCTAAACCAGCTGAAGTCTATATTCCACTGTTTCAAATAAATAGCATGCTGGCCTTTCAAACTCCTTAGGTGTGAACGCCCTTTCTGGCTCAAACAGATGCAATGACTAGAGATACCTGAGAAAGCAGCAGTGGGAACTTAAGAACTGACACCATGCTCCTCAGGGTAATCTTACAGTAGCTATGGTCATTTTGTTCTTTTAGTAAAAACACACTTAAAATAAATCCCCGCGGACAATGTTAATAGTCCCCTGTAGAAATCACTTACTCCACAAACTGCAACCTGCATGATTGCATCAAAACCACCTTCTGGAGAGTCCAAGTTTCCAGATATGCGCTGCTGACCAACAAGTTCATTGAAAAACTCTCCTCTGTCAGTAAGACTAAGCACATTTTTATAGCTAAATGGGCTGGTGCAGTTCTGTTCGCTCGTACAAGGATTTCTTAGCTTTGCTGGGGTTGTACTAATATACGGCATCACAGTTTTCTCCACAAATGAGCCAAAGCCTAAAGAAAAGAATGCACTTGGATAGATGAGTGAGCAGAGACCAACAAACTTACATCACTTTTACATTGATATTTACTTACTTACTTGGGGGAAGGGTGCACACACATATACCACAATGCATGTCTGGAAGTCAAAGGACAAGCAGGAACTGATTTTGGAGATTAAACTCAGTCATCACACTTAGAGGCAGGACCCTTATCCACTGAGCCATCTCTCACCAACTCTAAATGCATTTTTTCCTAAAGCCCAGTATGGAGGCTGGAGAGACTGCATTGTGGGTAAGAGCTCCTGCTACATTAGCACGAGGATAAGTTCAGATCCTAGCACCCAGGTAAAAGGCCAGGTGTGCTCATATACACCTCCACCCCAGCACTACTGAGCACTACTGCAGGAAAAGATAGGAAATTATAGGCCACAAACCTAGGTAAGTGATAAACCATGTCTCACAGAAATAAGACAGAAAGTGATAATGCAAAACACTCAACAGCCTGCTCTGCACACATGCAGAAGCCCTCCCTGCCCCCACATACACAATGTTCCCAACATTCCTACCAATGCGGAAGTCTGAAGTAATCCTCCTCATTTCATTCATCAAATCCGTCCCAAGACTCTTCACATTCTCAAGATCATCTTTCATAGAGTAGGAGAGATCCATAAGGTAGTAGAGATCAATAGGGTAGTCTTCAGCCCTCTTGAATTTTAATGTAAACTTCTGTGGTTCTCCTAATTAACAAGATTCAAAACTGAGATTAGATGGCCAGAAATATTAAATCTCATTTACATGTTCAATGATGTAGTCTTAAGTATATAATTTTTACAAAACCTAAGAATTTTACTAGAGCCTCAACAGGCACACACTGATTTTGTTTAACCAACTACTTACAACATCAAAACTTAGGAAGGCAAAAATGATAAAGGCAATACCCCCTACCAGTAACCCACAGATACAAATAATTCTGCTTGGATCTGCCCATGTGTTGGTACTAGCAGGAAGCGGTGGGAGGTCTGAGTTAAGAAGGACCAGCAGGAGGTTTGGGTTACCAGTGACGTGCCCCAGAGTCTATGGGACCTCCTTTCTGTACCATCTCCACCACGACATTTCACATCACCACAAGCTCATCGCAACAGGCCACTCCATCAGATGGAAACTTCTAAAACTATGGCCCAAAATAAGCTTTTCTTTTTACACGTTATTTCAAGCAGTTGTTACTGTAATCACAAGGTGTTTTACACAGAAACTTATGAGAAAATCAGAACACCATAAGTTTTGGCAGAATGAAAGCAAGGCACATTCTAGACAGGTAGAGATTAAAGTTAGGAGTGAAATGTTCTCTGTTTAAAGGCACTGCTACACATAGGTGGGTAATGATCTAGTTTTACCTTAGAGTTGTAAGAGGAAGTTACAGAGGTGAAGTCAGGATTACAAAAAGATCAATAGAAAACTGAAAAATGAGGACGGTGGGAGAGGTAAAAGTTGTCACATGTTATTTACTTACAAAGCACAAAGCTGGAAGGCAGCTTAGTGGTAGAGCACTTGCCCAGCACATGAGAGATCCTAACTTCTATCTCCAGTACCACAAAATAAAACACAAACATGGGAGAAAATGGAAGGTCTGCTTAGGTGAAAAACAATCTTTTGTCCCTGACTTTCTGGCAGGCAGCTGAAGAATAACCTGAAAAACTTATGTCACTGCAGAATATGAATGATTTCCAATGGTGGTGAGAGGAAAACTAACTCTTAATCTAAATGAGGGATGAGGGGAAGAAAACACAAAAAGGAAATTGGAAGGGACTGAGAAAAAACAGCAGTTGACATGGGCTCCTAAGTTCAAGAAGAGAACCTCTTACAAGCTTCCCACAGTGAGAAGGGGCTAGAGATGCCTTGGAGGTTAAGAGCACTTGCTGCTCTTATGAGGACCCAGGTTCATTTCCTACCATGTAAGCTCATAACCACACTTCAGTTCCAGGGGATCTGATAACTTCTGATCTCTGCAGGCACCAGGCACACACATGGTGTACATATGTATATATTCATACAGGCAAAATGTGCATATAGAAAATAAGTAAACCTAAAAAATGTTTTTAAGTAATGATGATTAAAATAAAATGTGATTTAGGCAAATCCATAATGAATGTGCTCATCAGGATCCTGCAGGTCTGTAGCTCAAAGACGATAGTCGTATTCTGCTGGAGTAGATGTACAAATCTGTACTAAATACTTTTCCTAACACTACAACTTAGGAAAAAAAGATTATTTTTGGCTCAGTTTCAAGAAGGCCACAGAACTTAGAGCAGGTTTGTCCTTAACAGCAGGACCAAGAGAGCCAGCACTCTATGTCTTGACAACTCAGGAAACTAAAGGCCATTGCCAGACACACACACACTGTGCCAGCAAAGCCTCAGCAATTGAAGGCTCCACAGACTCCCACAGCAGCACTACAAGCCAAGAACAAAAGTTCGTATATATGAGACTAAGTGGGACATTTCACATTCAAACTTATAACAATGTCTAATTCCTAGGCTGAAGTTTAGCCAGGCACCAGTAACAGGATGGAAGGATGACAGGCAGAAAAAGGGCATGTTGTCTATTTCAGAGGTGGAATGGCCATGAGCACTTATAAAAACGTTAGTATTTAAATGGTACTAAACAAATGTTTGGATTAAAACTTTGCTTTTATATTATAAATTATACTAACAGATGGATACTATTATTTTTAAAACTCAGTAAATTTAATTGGTATTTTTCTGAATCTTTAACAGGATTTGCTTCTAACAGAAGGCAAGATTTTAAATTATTAAAAGTAGTATGTGTTACAAAAATTGTGGCCAGGAATCAAAGGTATGGCTACACCTTTAATTCCAGCACTTGGGAAGCAGAGACAAGCAGATCTCTGAGACTGAAGCCAGCCTGGTCTACAGGGCAAGTCCAGGACAGCAAAAAACAACAAAAAACAGGTTATGTCCACTAAAATTTAACTTATGCCCTATTTTAGGGTACAGTTTACCCAAATGAACCATCAAAAGACTGGGAAAAGGCTTGTTTAAACTCGGTATGGAAAACTCAAGTAGGGACAGAGGTACCTGATCGCAATTTTAGAAGTAGCTGTTGTGGCTGGATCTGAGTAATGTCTTCTGGCCGGAGCTTCTCTGCCATCCCTTTGCTGCGATTGGTGACATTTTTATTTTTCTTTATAGTTTGGGAGCCTCTGGGATTCTCTATGTCACTTGGCTGGCAACCTTTCTTTTTCAAGGCTTCTAAATCATCACATCGTGCAGAAGTAGGCATTCCTTCTTGTAAAAATGTCTACGTGAAATATAAAACACATCACCAAAAAGTGTAACAAGCATTTTGATTTTTTTTACTGCATGCAAACAAATTAAAAAAAAAAAAAAATCAAATGACTTAATCTAAGGCAGTTCATTTCTAGTTTCTTAACAAAATCCGCATCACAGCATGTGTGTGCTCTTACACAAAAACAAGAAAAGCCAACTGAGAAAGTACTATCTTCCCCCGGACTTTAGGCATAGCTCAAAAGTCCCACCTTTCAAATTCAGGGTATTCAGTTGTTGGCATACTTAGCAACACCTAGTTATGGATAAACCCACACACCAGAAAATATTATTTTTCTCTTAGAAAAGTCCTTTGAAGGACTTCCCAGCAGAGCATTTTAAATAACTAGATGTTTAGGAAAAGCACATTAGCCTAAATATATCCTAACTAATTGTGTGTGTGTGTGTGTGTGTGTGTGTGTGTGTGTGTGTGTGTGTGTGTAAAACATAGCATACACTTTCCTGACTAAAAACTTTTTTGAGGTAAGATTTCTCTGTATAGCCCTGGAACTCACTCTATATAGACCAGACTCTCCTCAAATTCAGATGTCTGCCTGCTTCTGTCTTTCCAGTGCCGAGATTAAGGGCGCATGCCATCACTGTCTGGCTAAAAATCTTTTAAATTCTTGCTACTAAATGAGGTATTTTTATTGTTTTTCTTAAATTTTATCTTACTTGTTTGGGTGTCTTGCCTGCATGGTCATCTCTATACTACATGTGTGCAGTACCCACAGAGGCCAGAAGAGGGTGTAAGCCACCATGTGGGTGCTAAGAATAATAGGCCCTCGGCTTTCTGGAAGAGCAGACAATGCTTTTCTCACAACTTTCCCCCCAGATTTTTATATTTTACCTTTGTGATGGTTTAAATATATTTGGTCCAAGGAGTGGCACTATTAGTAGGTATGGCCTTGTTGGAGTAAGTATGTCATTGTGAGCATAGGTTTTAAGACACTCATCCTAGCTCCCTGGAAGCCAATCTTCTAGCAGCCTTCAGATGAAAATGTAGAACTCTTAGCCTACCTGGACACTGTCATGCTCCTGCCTTAATGATACTAGACTGAATCTCTGAACCTGGAAGCCAGCCCCATTTAAATGTCCTTATAAGAGTTGCCTTGGCTGGGCAGTGGTGGCGCATGCCTTTAATCCCAGCACTCAGGAGGCAGAGGCAGGTGGATTTCTGAGTTCGAGGTCAGCCTGGTCTACAGAGTGAGTTCCAGGACAGCCAGGGCTACACAGAGAAACCCTGTCTCGAAAAACCAAAAAAAAAAAAAAAAAAAAAAAAAAAAAAAAAAAAAAAAAAAAAAAAAAAAAAAAAAAAGAAAAGAGAAAAAAAAAGAGTTGCCTTGGTCATGGTGTCTGTTCACAGCAGTAAAACCCTAAGACAACCTTGAACTTTTTTTAAAGGTCCTAATACTGTATGAATAAATACACACAAAAAAAAACAAGGTGGGGACTAGGGAGATGGCTTAATGGGTAAAGTGCTTGCTTCGCAAACATGAGGACCTTAGTTTTGATCCCTAGCATCAACATAAAAGCTGCACAAGGCAGTGAACATCTGTAACCCAGGCCCCCAATAATGGAGGATAGAAACAGTGGGTTCTCAGACTGGGACCCAGTGGTCAGCCAGTCTAGCTGAAACAGCAAGCCCCAGGTTCAATGAGAGATCCTGTAACAAAAAATAAGTTGGAAAGCAACAGGAGAAGATAGCCTGTTGTTTGCTCACTTTCTTTTCTAAAGATTTACTTATTTATTATATGAAAGTACACTGTAGCTGTCTTCAAACATACCAGAGGACATCAGATCTCATTATGAATGGTTGTGAGCCACCATGTGGTTGCTGGGATTTGAACTCAGGACCTTCAAAAGAGCAGTCAGTGCTCTTAACAGCTGAGCCATCTATCTCTCCAGCCCGTTTGCTCACTTTCAATGCACACATATGAATGTGCACATATACATCACAAGACTAAGAACAGACAATGGTTGTTAAAAGTATATTTTTAGGCAAAAGTAACATAACAAGAGTATTCACACAAAGAGATACCTGGAAAGAATGACCAGGATCAAAGGTCAAAATTTAAATCTATTTATTTTTAAATCTCAAATCCAACAAAGCACAAGATGTAAAGTAATTCTCCTTTTCCTTTTCTTTGTTTTGAGTCTGGGTGTTGTTGTTGATGGGGTGTCGTTGTTGTCTCAAAACAGGGTTTCTCTATGTAGCCCTGGCTGTCTTGGAACTCACTTTGTAGACTAGGATGGCATTGAACTCAGATATTGACTGCCTCTGCCTCCTAAGTGCTGGGATTAAAGACGTGAGCCACTGCCTGGCCCATTCCCAAATATTTAACCAATCAAGGAGCCTCATAACACCCAAATAAAACCCCACTGAACACATTTCACAGAACCTTTAGAAATTGAAAAGTTATGCCCCAGATTTCAGAAGCTATATAGTATTCAGCTCTGAGCTCTAATAAGTCTCAACTACAGGTAAACTGTGGGCCCATAAAATGAATGCTGTTAGTACCAGCAGCTACCAGATAAATAGAACCTCTGAAGTGAACCCCTCTCTTTTAATCCATCATTTCTAACTGCAACAACTGGTAAAGCATAAGCTATAGTCCTCATTTTCCAAAGAAGGAAGGCAAGAGCTTCCATTGGACTTTCCTAAATATCCCTAGTTTCACCACAGCGTACTATTTGTACTGTAAAAAAATCTGAAATAAGACAAAAAATTTCTCATTTTATCTTTCCTTTTGTCAGAGCATGTTATAACAGGTTCACTTCAGAGTTCTCTTGATGATTGTGTTTTGTCACAATAATACAAAATTAACTAAGACACGTATTTTGTCAAACAGCACAATTCTGACTACCATATAGTATTCAATAAACATTAATTAAAATGGTATATCTTATCTGGTACTTCTCAAAGACAAGGCTCTGAATAAGGCTAAAAATCAGAGAAGAAATAGAACCGAATGAGAAGTCTTACCGTATTTGTACACCACCCACAATTTGGCCCTGCTTGTATACATTCTCCACAAGATTTGGCATTGGCTTTTAAACATCTATTTTTATCTGTTAAAAAAGAAACAAAAAAAACCCCTGTACTTTTCAGTAACTTTAAAGTTTCAAAGGAAAAATATGATCACAAGAAAGACAGAGACCAAGAATATGCAATAACATACATGTTAAAAATGAACAAATACAGCCCAGTTACTAAGCTATCCTAGGCTACTCCAAAGAAAACCTAATGGTCTGGGATGGATGCCCTTGACTCGGAAAACTACAAAGGGCAATCATCTTGTCTTTTGAATGACACACTAGCATTACCATTAGTGTACCATTAGCTTAGCTACACACCAGCAAACCATCCTGTTGAAAGTGTAATTTCAGCACCTATTGTTCTGAGAGGTTATAAATGTCCTGGTACTCTTACACCCAGGTCAGGTTTTGCTTTTTCCTATGACTTACAATTCCATGCCCATACCACATAAATGTCTTCAGGGCTTCCACTCCACTTTTAGTATGTTAAATAACTGCCAAGTCCATATTCATCCAATCTGTAACCAATTGAGCTTTCATTTCTTTGACTCAATCTAGACTGGCACATTTTTTTCTTGTAGTAAATACTAGTAAAGACTGTCTCTAGTTTTCTGATTAGAATATAAACTATGCTTGAAATAAAATATTTAAGATAACCACCCTACAAATTTCAGGTGTGGTCCTCAGGGTACAGTTTCTGGGGACTGTAGATTTTATCTATCATTTCCTACTCAGTATCTTTCATCATGTTCACATGTCCATCCTGAGATCAGATAATTCTAATTACTTTATATACTATGCCTTTTTAAGATTTAGACAGTAGAACCAGGTATCCATTATTCCAGGTGTAGATGATCATGGTTGCCAGAGAAATTTAAACCATCTTCAGCTTGCTTCCTGCTCTTATAGTATGCTAATACAAGACTTCTTTTGAAACAAGAGTTTCTTCTAGAAAGTAAACTTCTCCTGAGTTGTCATCGTCGTCGTCTTCTTCTTCTTCTCCTCCTCCTCCTCCTTTCTTCTCCCTCCTACTTCTTCCCTCCCTCTCTTACTCACCCTCCCTACCGCCTCCTCTCCCTCCCTCTATCTCTGGTTTTTTGGTTTTGGTTTTTTGGTTTTTTGGCCTGCTCAGAACACAGAGTTCTGACTAAACTATATTCCAACCCTCTAGGATTTTTATAATTTAGGGGGTGGGGGAGGGGAGAGTTGTATCTAGCATAGGCTAGCCTAAAACTCATGAACCTCCTGACTATTTCTGCCTCCCAAGTGCTGGGATTACAGGCATGTGCCACCATGTCCAGCCTACTTTCCCTTTTTAGATGCTAATGGACACACTTTCGTTGTAGTCCACAAGGTGTGTGTTTATTTTATTTGGTTCTAAATATATTACATGTCTCTGTTTTGTTCTGGTCCTCTCCAGCACTCTCACATTCTCCAAATATTTTTGTGTGGTTTGACATATTGTCATCTGGGATCTCACAATCCTCACACTTAAGTCAGGGATGATTAACTGATGATGAAGACCCCTGCAAGCTCCTTGGAAACCTCTGTTTTTTATTCACAGTGAGATGGGTGCTGCAAATGTTCAGGAGTGCTGTGATCTAATGGAGGGTTGTCCTTCCCTCCAGAATCTAACTGACCAACGACTATTGATACAGATGCTGAAATAAAAAGATAGCAAAAAAAAAAAAAAAAAAGGTTTTTTTACCTGTTTGGCCAAATACAGAACATATCAAACTGATCAATCCAATCCAGAAAACCAGTTGCAAATTCATCTATAACAGAAAATGTATATTATTATTGATAGAGAAAACATTATGTTCCATCTTCCCTTCTTTTTCCTCTCAATCTATTTCTCTCCAAACTTCTCTACAGTCATCTGCCTTTCTTCCTTTCACCCACACTACTTCAACACTTCACACCACACTTGCAGTATGTATTTCTGTCGTATCTAAATGTAATGTCATAGCATTCAATTAAACATCACAAAATTACACACATCCTAAAGAAACCAAAGTTAGTATTCCTATAGCAGAAAGCTGTGGCGGCTTGTCCTATAGAATGTCCATCTACAGTCTCCTGGGGCTCTCAGCCTAATAGGCACATCCAGAGGCCCAGTCACCTCAGAACCAAGAGTACTTTCCAGGATTGAATCAGGCATCCCATGCTGACAATGCAAAGTTTTTATTTCTCCTCAGGCTAAAACACAACTTCGTATGCAAGGCTCTGACTCAATTGTTCTGTGTACTTTTCTGTTATTTTTTTTCTTTTGTAAGAAAATTAACTATGCATGGAGTTGGTAAAATACTCAGCTTGATTCCCTCAACTTTCACAACAAAATGCCTTACTAAACCAAGAGTCTGTAGTGTCCTTCAGAATCTCAGGGTTGGGAAGTAAGGAGGGGAGAGATCAGGTAATATTCTGTATGTTAAACAGGCAACTTCTAATCACTCTCTCTACTTCTATTCAACCAATGTTTTCATTCTTAACCAAATATGTTTGTTCAAAGACAGTTGAGATTGCAGATTATTCAGCTAACATGTTAACTGCCTTCTGTTCATAGACAGGTCCAGTCTAGTGTACATGCATACACATCTGACTCACCCACAGAATGAAAGGAGAGCAAGGAATGCTGGCACGGGCATAATCCCAGAACTTAAGAAGCAGAGGCAGGAGAATTACCATAAGTTCAAGGCCAGTCTGATCTACACAGCAAAATTCTATCTTGAGACCCAGGAAAAGAAAACACTGGGATAGTAGAGGCAAGAGAATCAGAAGTATAAGGTCATCATCCTTCCCTACACAGTAAGTTCAAGACCTATCTTTAAAAACAAAACAAAACAAAAAGCAACAACAACAAAAAGGTCTTTAAATTCTAGGTTAACCCTGAATATTTCTTTTAAAGAAACAGCTCTTCCCCTTTCATATGAAAAGTAAAGGCAACATGTTACTGTGCAGTGAGACATGGTCCTAATCTTGGGATCAACACTTCTGCTCCACTGTTCATGCAGACTTCCCAGAGACAAGAGAGGTAGCTCTAGGACTCATCCACCCTCAATAAGGCTTACCCCAGGAAATGACTCTCTCCTGGGGCTGACAGGCTGATGCAGATGTCTTGGAACTGCAGCCAAGAGGTGAATAAAACCTGAGTGTCACAAATGTATGATGTTCTAAGGGCTGCCTAAGGCCAATGTAGTAAATCAATACAGGTTGAAATTCTCAATAATTTTAATACAGCCACTGATGACTAAGGATAGAGAACATGCCACTCCTATGGAAGTGGATGATCACAGGATGAGGATGAATATACTCCTTCAGGCTACATTAACACTTGCTGGTCAACCTTGAGAAATCTTCCAAAATACGATGCAAGTCAGAGGGACAAACTACGATACAATGAAAAAGATAATGTTCCCCAATATTCTTAAATACATTACTTTAAACCATTACTGTAAGTGCCACAGACCTCTGCTTCTATGTATCCTGATAGGCCAAAGAGCCTACTAAGGCCCTCATACCTCTGAAGTGTGCCAAGCTCAGAAGAAGACTAAACAATGTTCTAGTGTTCAAGAACAGCTGAGAGAACTAGGACTGTCTCCAAACATCTTGGAGACAATCATCAACTCTTCTGTAAGGGTCTGTAAGCCAACAGGAAACAGAAGAGCTATTGCTTGGTGGCTTTTCTAAACACTGGGTTTTAGGGACAGGAAGAAGTAAGAATTCAGCAGGACTCTAAGGACAATGACAGTAACAAGAGAAAGCAAGAGCTGAGAGCATAAGGCTGAAACCATTCTTGAGAGTGGCCCTGAGGGAGGCAGCAAAACTGGAATCTGGACCAAATTGCCTGCATGAGGCAGAATGGGGGAAGGCTTGAGAAAGACTACATCACAGTTCACATGGATGTCCTTCTCAGACCTAAAGCTATAACCTATAACCTTGGCTTATGCAAGAGGGCCTATCACCTAACGACTCTTATGCAGAGAAAAGGGGCTTAGAAGTTCCCTAGCAATGGCATCTCACTGAAGACAACTCATCAACAGAGGGAGACAACACAGAAAACACCATGACACATGGTCCTAATTTTGTATTTGCCTTTCATAACCAAAGGTTGTTAACTGGTCTGGTCTGCATTTCATCTCCTCAAACTACTACAGCTGATACTTGGATACTCCTTATTATACATGGACTAATCTTGAAAAAGAAATCTTCTCAGGCCTTCCTTACCTTACAGCCTTCATCTGTTCACTTATAAACTTGACTAGAAGATAAACCTTCCCCAGAAGAATGGAAAGTAAGTCAATTCTTTCCAGCCTTCTTTCCTAACACCTCTGCTTCTTGTACTCTACTGTCTCGCTCTCTTAATCTCTGAAGGTCCTTCTTCAGGCTGTCATGCCAGGTTGTATGCCATCTCTAGAAATACAAATACTGCCTCAAGAAACTATCAATTCATACACACACACACAAAAAAAAATAAACAATTACAATACAGTATAATCACTTCTGTGATGGGGATGAGTATAGATAAAGTCTCCAGAAAGAAATTGCATTTCAAACTGATCTTCTGCAATGCTGATTTGAATTGCAATGACTGGAGAGTTTGGAATGTTCCAAGTTCAGAGCCAAACTATCTTGAGCCATCATTATCCTTCTTAATATCACTTATTGCCAGCTATCCTGCTTAGATTTCTATTGCTATATTAAAGACCAAAGCAACTTAAGGAGAAAGGGTTTTTAGCTTACAGGTCACAATCCATCAAGAACTCAGGGCAGGAACCTGAAGCCAAGAACTGCAGCAGAGATTATGGAAAACTGCTGGTCACTGGCTTGGTTTTTGTAGCTTGCTCAGCCTGGTTTCTTATACACTCCCGGACCTGCCCAGCAGTGATATCCCACACACAGTAGACTAGGTCCACTTCAATCACTAATCAACAAAATATTCCCCAGGTGAGGACCAATCTAATAAGGGCATTCATCCCACTGAGATTCTCTCTTCCTAGGTATGTCTAAGTTTATGTCAAATTGACAAAAACAACTAAAACACCCTCCTCTATACATGACCTATTATCAGTTTGGGGGCCATTAGATAAATCCTTCCAAATGGAGAAACACAACACTAATTATTTTTTGGAGTGTACTTACCAGACTACTTCAATCAGCCCGAAAGCTGAGTGTCACCATATAAGACACCACGATCAAGGCAACTTTTAGAAGAAAGAGTTTGGCTTGGGCTTATGGCTTTAGAAGGTTACAGTTCATGATGGCAAAGCAGAAGTAGCCTACTCCATGCTCCAAGTTATAATTTTTCCTATCAGATAACTGCCCTCCTTAGAGATGCTAAACTCTTTATTCAAAGGATTAAGAAGATGATTACCTGTGTGTACTTTAGATCTAAAGTTTGTATATACGTGTGTGTGTATATATATACATGTAAATGCTAAAGATTCTAAAGGTTTTTTACCACTATTGCCTCTTAGCAATAACAAAAAGGTTTTTCAGTCTCTATCACAGCCTATGTAAAATACAATTCAAAAAGAAAAAAAAAAATAGTCCTTTTAAAAACTTTTACAAAGACATCTTTTTTCCAACATAGTATTTTTACTGATTATTTTGGAATTTCACATAATGTACCCAATCACACTCACTTCCCAGTCCTCCCAGACTTACTCCCAAGCCTTGTAACCCTCACCCAAAAAAGAACAACAACAACAACAACAACAAAAATAAACCCAAAAAAACAAAACCTACACCAAGTCCAAGCCCTACCTGTATTGTCCATATACTTAATGGAGCATGGCCAAACTCCCAGTAACTAGCCCCTTAAAACTTCACCTTGCTAGAAGATATCAACTGAAGACCTACAGTTCAGCATCCCTATAACAATTTTTAAGAGTTCTCTTTAATGGCTTCCTATCTAAACTGTTTCTTTTGGGGAGTGGGGCGAGGTAAGGGGAGAGGTTGCCACAGAAGCCTTCTATGTCTCTCATTCTCAACTTCGAGTCTGCAATCATCAGCTTCCTTGCCCTTTCTAGTCAGCAGAAGCGCAGATCATGGATAGACATCCACATGGCCTCTGATGTCAACATGGACCACAGATCTCACTCAGCATGGTCTCCAGTGAAAGTACAGACACTGTACCATCAACCCAGCTCTCAGCTGCAACAAGGACCATGGACACCATCATGGCCCTCAGCAGCAGCACAGACTACAGACAATCAACAAGACCTCTGGTGGTAACTCTTTGGCCCCCAGCACAGCAGTACCATTGAAACTAACATGGCCACGCACATCAACATGGCCCCCAGCAGTAGCATGTCTGACAGACATCAACAGACAGTTTACAGATAATCTATTTTTTAAAGATGTTATTTATTTCTATTTTATGTATATGGATATTTTGCCTGCATGTGTCTGTACACCACATGCCTGAAGTGCCCAATGAAGCCAGAAAGTGGTGCAAACCCCTGAAACTGGAGTCCCAAATGGTGAGTAACCACCTTATGGGGATATGGAAAACAAACCCAGGTCCTCTGCAAGAGCTGCAAGTGCTCTTAATGTGCTACATCACACTAATATACTTGACATAGGTATTCATGTTTTTAATTTTAAAGAAATATAAAGGTTTAGATAAAACACTTGTTAAATAATAACATATTTACTACAAAGATAAACAGGTGGTCTGAAAAAAAATAAGACAAAAATTCCAAACCCTAATGAGAATTTTTTTCAACAAAAGCAGTTTTAAAATGTCTGTTACAACTCAAATCTTTAGCAAATAATTAAATTGGTTAAGAAAACAAGACTATGAATGTGTTTGGTTTGTTTTTTCAAAACAGGGTTTCTCAATGTAACTCTGGCTGTCCTGGAACTTTGTAGACTAGGCTGGCCTCAAACTCAAAGATCCACCTGTCTCTGCCTCCCAAATGGTGGGATTGAAGGCATATACCACCACTGCCTGACCTATAAATGTTTTACCTGTACTTATAACGATTAGGTATTTAAGATAACGTATGTTTTCTATGCTTTAGATGCAGCCTCTTTGTGAGTTTTCATTTTAAAATATCTTATTAAAAAATGTTTTCTAAGTCAGGAATGATGTCACATGCCTTTGATCTTAGCACTTAGGAGGCAGAGGCAGATGGATCTCTTGAGTTTTAGGACAGCCTGGTATGGGAGTTCCAAGACCTTATCTCAAAAATAACTAAGATATAGAGGATCTGTGTGTGTATGAGAGAAAAAGAGGGAGAAGGAGAAAGAGAGAGAAAGAGAGAGAGAGAGGGAGAGAAGAAAAGATGCTTTGGAGTATAAAAGGGCTTGGTTTAAGATAAAGATTGTTCCAAAGTAAAAATAGATGAGAATTATTTTTAAAGATTAAAGTATGCTGTAGAAATAGTCAAAATGAAACTTATAGAAAGTGAATATGGTTTTGTGTGTTATCAAATTTTTAAAGTCAAAATTCAATAACCTCAGATAAACAGGCTTGAGTCTGTTTATAACAATAAGGTTTCCTTAAGTATTGATCTATTCTGATATATTCTTTAAAATGTTAACAAAAAATCGCTTAGAAAAACAAATACTTTTAATTGTGATAACTAAAATGCAGAACTAGTTATAGTCTTTCTCAACGAGTAAGAAAAACCAGGTATTTATTTCATAAACAACTCCATTCTGACTGGACAAAAAGATACATTCAGATACATCTCACTTACTCCTAGATTACAAATGAAATCAGCTTTCTGATTCACATTTCTCACATTAAATATGCAACACCTTCATCTGAGAGTACATTCATAATTTTATTCAGAAATTCTGGCTGGTACTCAAGTGCCCCATGTAATTAAACATTTCTGTAACTTTTTGTATTTCTTAAAATCCTTTTAGAATTAGATATCTTTGTTTGTGGTATTTGTATTACACTTGGTATACTCATAAGTGGTAAATTAATGCTAATCTTGGTTTTAATGAATTCATTAGGATATCCTCCCTTTCATAATCATCTTTTTTGTTATAACTACTTATCCTAAACATCTACCTTATTTAAATCTTGTTTTCATGTTTAGAACATTCAAGAGTACTCTTTGTGTTTTTAAGGAAAAAACTCATTCAGTTTTATTTGGATTAAAGAAGCCTAGTTTCTCAATTGATAAAAACATTTTAACAACAACAAAAAACAAAAACCCTTGGGTCGTGCAGTGGTGTCGCATGCCTTTAATCCCAGCACTTGGGAGGCAGAGGCAGGCGGATTTCTAAGTTCAAGGCCAGCCTGGTTTACAGAGAGAGTTCCAGGACAGCCAAGGATATACAGAGAAATCCTGTTTCAAAAACAAAACAAAACAAAACAAAACAAAAAAAACCCACTCTCCAGTTTGGGAGTACTATATTTTAAATCCAAATTATTACTACCAAAAAAATTAATAATGAAGTCTTCCCTAAGGGGGGGGGGGAATTATCTAAATCCAACCAATTAGACTACTACAGGGTTGTTGTTGTTGTTGCTGTTGACTTCATTAATCCAGATAATATTCTTGATTATTTTAAATTTTTTATATTACTCTAATATAGATCCCATGTTATGTCAAATATAGACAAGTTAAAAATCAGATATGGAGCTGGAGAGATGGCTCAGCAGTTAAGAGCAATGGCTACTCTTCCAGAGGTCCTAAGTTCAATTCCCAGCATCCACATGGTGGCTCACAACCATCTGTAATGGGATCCAATGCCCTCTTCTGAAGTGTCTGAAGACAGCTACAGTGTACTCATATACATAAAATAAATAAATCTTAAAAAAAAAAAAAGATGCCCCACCATGCCACAGGGGCACATGTTCCACTATGTTCACAGTGGCCTTGTATGTGATACCCAGAAGCTGGAAACAACCTAGATGTCCCACAACAGAAGAATGGATACAGAAAATGTGGTTTATTTACACAATGGAATACTACTCAGTTACATCCTGAGTTTTGCAGGCAAATGGATGGAACTAGAAAATATCATCCTGAGTGAGGTAACTCAGACCCAAAAGGACATGCATAGTATGTACTCACTAATAAGTGGATATTAGCCAAAAAAAAAGTACAGAAAACCCAAGATTCAGTCCACAGAACTCAAAAAAGGTCAACAAGATGAAGTGCCCTCAATCCCACTTGGGAGGGAAAGTTGGGGGGAAGAACAGAATTGGTGGGGAGAGGGGAATCTGATCTGGTATTGGGTGAGAGAAAAGGACTGAAGCCCTGAGGGCCAGCAGAAAGAATGGAAACAGGCAAGCTCAGGAAATAGGAGTTTGGGGAGACCCTCCAGAATGTACCAGAGACCTGGGAGGTAAGAGACTCTCAGAACTCAAAGGGAGGGACCTTCGATGAAATGTCTGACAGAAGAGAGGGGGAACTTATAGAGCCCACCTCCAGCAGGAAGACAGGACATCAAGTGAAGGATGTGGTTGCCATCCCAGTCACATCTCTGACCCATAATTGTTCCTGTTGGAAAGAATTACAGGGATGGAAATGGAGAGGAGCCTGAGAAAAATAAGGTCCAGTGACAGGCCCAAAATGGGTTCCAGCTCAAGGGGAGGTCCCAAGGCCTGACACTATTACTGAGGCTATGGAGCCCTCACAAAAAGGGACCTAGTATGACTGCCCTCCGAAAGATCCAACAAGCAGCTCAAAGAATCAGATGCAGATATTTGCAGCCAACCAATGGACAGAAGCAGCTGACCCCTGTTGTTGAATTAGGGAAGGCTGAAAGAAGCTGAGGAGAAGGGCAATCCTGTAGTAGGAAGACCAGCAGTCTCAATTAATCTGGACCCCAGAGATCTCTCAAACACTAGACCACCAAGCAGACAGCATATACCAGCTGATATGAGGCCCCCAACACACATACTGTAGAGGACTGCTGGGTCTGTGTTCTTTCAGAGAAGATGCACCTAACCCTCAAGAGACTGGAGGCCCCAGGGAGTTTAGAGGCCAGATGGGATAGGGGTTGGGGGTATCCAGGTGGAAATGGGAGGGTGGAGGAGGTGTGGAATGAGGAGCAGCTGGGGGGTAGGTGGGGGAGGGAGGCCTGGGGATGGAATATGGAGTGTAAAAAATAAATTAATTTAATAAAAAAAAATTTAAAAATCAGATCTGAATCATAATGGCTATTAGATTTTAATGATATAAGCTAGAAGGTTTTTTTCTCCCCTTAATGGCTTTTACCATATGTTCTAGTTTGCTTTATGTTGCTGTGATAAAACACTGACCAAAACCAACTTGGGGAGAAAAGGAAGTGTAAAAGGTTTTATACTTCCAGGTCCATCACTGAAGGAAATCAGAACAGGCACTGACTCACAGAGGAACACTGTTTGCTGGGCTGCTTCCTCTGATTTGATCTTTATCAGCCCAGGTCTACCAGCCTAGGGACAGCACAACTGGTAATGGGATGGGCCCACCTACATCAATTAGCAATCGAGAAAATGCCCCAGAAACATGCCCACAAGCCAATTCAATGAAGAATACTCTTCCCTGAAGTTCCCTTCCAGATGACTCTAGGTCAGTGTTAGGTTGACAGCTGAAGCTAATACCAGCTATTCTCCCCTCAAAGACCGCTCACTCACCTGCCTACTAATCAACTTGATCTGTATCAGACCCTAATAAGCCTTTCCCTAAAAATAGGAGACATGAATGATATTTTAAAAGATGTAGCTACCACATATATAAAATGTGATATCTGCCCAAGAGTAGACACTGTAAATGAAAATCTCCAAAAGAAGCTGCATTTTAAACTGAACCATCTGTGAAGCTGATTGGCTGATTAGATCTTCAATGACTGGAGAATTTGGAATGTTGCAAATTCAGAGCTAAAAAGTCTTGTGCCATCTTTACCCTCTTAATAGCCATCTACTGCCCTTACGGTGGTTTGCATTAGAAATGTCCCCCATAGGCTCAGGTATCTGAACACTTGATGTCTATGTGAGATTCCCTATTAAGAAAATTTAATATGGCTAGAGAAAATATATCACTAGGAGCAGGCTTTGAAATTGAGATTTGTACCACTTCCAGTTTGCTCTCAGCTTCATGTTTGTGGTTGAGGGTGTGATCTCTCAGCTTATTAAAGCTGTCATGCCACTCTAACATGAAGGACTCTCACTCTTTTGAAACCATAAGCCAAAACAAACTCTTCCTTAAATTATCTTGGTCATGGAATTTTATTACCACAACAGCAAAATAACCAATACAGCCCTCCGTTAGATAAGTCATTTGGAATGAAGAAGCATAGCACTAGTTATCCTCTGGACTATGTTAACTTAGCAGATGATCAGCTTCCACCAGCTAGCATCTGAAGCCAGATTTCCCTACTTTGTTCTAACCCATCTCTCTAACATTTCCTTCCGCCACTGCACTTGGAAAGTATCTTCACTTATGGTTTTCTTTGTTCTGTTACATAAAACTATCTATCAAAGTGGAACATGGAATCTAGGATAACCTAAATCTGTGTTCCCAGGTCATGGTCAGTCATATTTGGCTCTAGAATACACTATCCCTTTTGAGGTGTAAATTGTTTTACATCAACACAGGACTTGGTGCTAAAAACACCTGTCAAACTACAGGGAGATGGCAAGATAGAAGCATGGTAGCACAGGTACACATGGTATTGGAGAGGTACCTGAGAATTTTACAGCAGGGTCAGCAAGGAGCAGGAAGAGAGAATGACACTGGGCCTGGCTTGAGCACTTGAAACCTCAAAGCCCACCCCAAGTGACACAATTCCTCCAACAAGGCCACACCTACTCCAACAAGGAGACTACTCCATAGCGCCATTTCCTATGAGCCTATGGGGGCCATTTTCATTCAAAAAACCCACGAGTCTTTATCATAAATATACATTATATTTTTAAAATCTTAAAAGTAGTTCTGAAATTTGCATTATGCACTGAAAATAGGAGGAGCTGAGTAAGAGCAAACATGCAGGCAGGAGCCAGATTACAAGAGGTTAGATTTTGTTTATTGTCATAGTTGAGAAACAGAAAAGCCTGTGGCAAGATAGAACATGATTATATAAACACAGCAGTGGGAAATTAGGGGATACCAAGATAGGGACAAGGCCTTACAGGAAGGCAGAGTTTATCACACATGTCACAGACATGTGTTGCCTCATATCTACAACCCAAACACTCAACCCAAGGAAAATTGAAGCAAGTATGAGAATCAAAGGCCAGCATGAAATATATGGTGAGGTGGTGAGACTGTATCTTAAA
>NW_022196905.1:267278777-267324269 GCF_008632895.1 Mastomys coucha | reverse complement strand
AAAAAAAAAAAAAAAAAAAAAAAAAAAAAAAAAAAAGGAAGTTCATTGTGTCAAAATGTACACCACAATAGCAATGAGGAAACGCAAACACAAACACATCTACAGGTAAGTGGTTGAGGAACAAATGTGGATCTCAGGAGACAGGCTGGAGTTAAAGATATGCACATATTCCATGGTACCAAAAAGCACCATTCGAGCTTCCAAAAGAGGGAAGAAAGCAAGAGTCCTACCCAGCTGTGATGTCTACAAACCACAACAAACAGCATGACACCATGGAGATAACCTGGATGGTTACTGTCTAACTGGAAATAATTGTCTAATTGAACATAACACCGTCTCAACAAGAGAGAAACCATGCTTGCTACTGGCAATCTAGCTAAGTACTCAGTTCTTGTGAAGTCATAGTAATTGATGGAGAACCACCATAATCACTAAGAACAATCTATAAATGTCTGTCCTTATATGCACAGATTAAGTGCAGCCTTCATCCCTCACCAAGGAAACTTCCCTTTGCAACCAAGACCACTACAGAAAACCACAAAAACTCAAAATGCAGAGTCGTGGAGCCCAGACCCAATGGATACATCTATAAAACACACCTAAAGTTCAGGAGCATTGAGGAAGAGAAGCAGAAAGACAGTAAGAGCCAGAAGATCAGAACATTTGCTGTTAGCTTGTGTCTCCTAGTAAGATCAGAAGCTACATCCATGAAGCCTCTCCAACGTGAATGCCCAAACATGAGCTGAACGAGGATGACACTAATGGACATGCCAAACTGGACTGAGAAAAGCCCAGAACTATAGGCAACTAAGGAAAGCTGGGACCGGGAAAGTTAGTCCTCTCCCCAGAGAAGAACACACGCACTGGCTGTCCAGTGCCAAACAATCAGCCCTGAAAATATACACACATGTAACATTATACAAACTCAAGTTATATTCAGGAATATATACATATATATAGTGCACATATATGCATGCAACATCAATCAGTTAGAAAAAGAGACTAGAAATTTAAAGAGTATATGGGAAGGTTTGGAGGCAGGAAAGGAAAGGGAAAAAGATAATGCTCAAGATGCTATGCTGGAATACATTAAAGAATATGACCTTGTCCTCTGACATTACTCAGGAGCTCAGAAGGAAGACAATCTCTGCTTTACAGATGAAGAATCGGAAGGGGTTAAGTAAGTGAACAGATGAAACTGTCACCTGAAATTCTGAACTCAGAAGCTACAGCCTTATTCTGAGCTTCATTAAGTATATTTTTTGAAGGCCTACTTAGCCACTATTTTGTAATGATCTAGAGTTAGAATTGACTCAGACCACAGAAATGAAAAAAAAAGGCTTATAATGTTTTATGAGTTTATTTAATAAACATTGAAAGTAAATGGAGGCCAACAAGTTATCTTAATTTATAAATAGATACTGGTTTTGTATCTTATTCCCACAAAAGCATCTCATTAAGATTTTTAAAAGCATATTCAATTTTTATCTAAGGTGGCATAATTCATCCCTGAGCAAAATATTCTTAAGGATAGCTTATAAATAGTCCACTTAGTAAGAAACAGCCCCACATTTTTACAACTATTTTAATCTTCAGAGTAAACTTCTCTTTACCCATACTTAAGCCCTTCTGAACTTTTAAACACTTAATTTTTTAATAAAATATAAATAACTCATCTGGTATTTCCTTTTACTAAGACAAGGGTCTCATTACAAAGCCCTTACTGACCTGGAACTCTCTATGTAGATCAGGCTGGTCTCAGACCCACGAAGATCTGGTTTCCTCTGCTTCTCAAGTTCTGAGATTAAAGATGTATACTCCCTTTACAAATGAAATATTTTAAAGCTTGATATATACAGATTAAGTATCCCTTATTCAAATTGCATAGGAACAAAAGTACAGGACTTTTTTCAGATTTTGAAATAGCTACATATAGTGAAATATCTTAGACCTGGGTCTAAATGTAAAATCCCCTTATGTTTAATATGTAACTTACATGCCTGTATTGAGTATTAAGTATTCAGCTGAATAATACCTGCATACCACTGACCCCTGAAGGGACAATTAGGTGCAGAATTCTTTGTGTCATGTTGATGTTCAGAGATTTACATCTGGACCATTTAAATTTTTCAGATAAAGGATGCTCAACCTATACTATTTTTGTAGAAATCAGTTACTCTTAAAAGGAAAATGACTTTAAAATTAGGGAGACTTCTCAGTCTGCAAAGTTACTTGCTACAGACAAGTATGAAGACCTCAATTCAAATCCCTAGCAACTGTGTTAAAAGCTGGGTATCAATGGTGTGTGTTCATAATCCTAACTTGGAGGCAGGAGTTATGCAGAGACCATGGAAAGGTGTTGCTTACTGGCTTGCTTCCCATGGCTTGCTCAGCCTGCTTTCTTATAGAACCTAGGACAACCAGCCCAGGAATGACACCACCCACCACAGGCTGAGCCCTCCCCCACTGATCACTTATTGAGAAAATGCCTTACTGCTGGATCTCATGGAGGAGGCATTTTCTCAGCTGAGGCTCCTTCCTCTCTGATAACTCTAACTTATGTCAAGTTGAAACAAAAAAACCAGCCAGCAGTGACAGAAAAAAGAGGCTAGGTAATTTAGGATGGGAATGTTAGTAGCACCTCACTGCAGCCTACCATCCTATTAGTACACAACAGTCTCCCTAGACAGCTTCCTAAATGCCAGCCAAAACTCTACCCTGACTGCAAACAAAAGACTTTTGAAGAAGTCAATGAAAACCCATTCTAGCCAATCAAACATTTGTCTGAGCCTAATAAACTCCTACAATGAAGGTTTTTGTTTGAAGCTGAGTGCAGTGGTTCATGTTGTAACCCCAGTACTTTGAAGCTGAAGTAAGGATTTCTACAAGTTTGAGGCTAGCCTGTTCTTTACAGTGAGTTCTAGGTTGGTTATGCTACAGTAAATAATAATAACAATAATAGTAATAATAATAAATTAATAAGTTTGATCCAAAGATTACAAGAAAATCTGATCTTTAAAAACAGTTCACTCACAACACAAATAGATGCCTTAAAAAAAATATATGATGATACATCAAACCTACAATTCATGACTACTGATGATTCCACCACCCCAAGGAAAATAAGAATATCAATGTCCTCTTCAAAATTCATGAACTCCAGGAATATAATCAACAAAACAATATCAAACCTGAGGTGTCACACAAAGTACAAACTACCAAAGGAAAGGAACAGCCAACATGACAGAATGTGTGGTGACAGTTCCACTACCCTCACCTGAGAGAAGGGCAGCCCCATGGGCAAGTGTCGAATTCAAATCAGACACTACAAAGTTAATCTAATGACTGCCAAAGGACGGATGGAGTGAGAATTTTGGTTTCTTTAAAAACCAAGTAATGTTATGTGAACATGTTTTTGTTTTAATCCCAGGTGTGTGATATGGGACTGCTTCAGATTGTCCACAGCCACTAACTATGATTTCTCTCTTGCTCTAGAAGTGTGTTTTTGCCAGCTGTAAATAGTCTATGTTTGGAATTCTGGGGACTCTTGAGAGAGTGTAAATGTGAGTGCCCCAAGAGCCTGTGGTGGCAGCTGCTGGTTCTGCTGCTGTTTTTGCTATTGTTGGATTGCTGGTTCCTGGATCCTGGATTTCTGGTTGCTGGCTAGACATATTCTAACCATGAAGATTGGACTTGCCCAGAAGAACTTGATGCCCTTATTTAGCAGGAAGTAGTCTAAAGAGGTCTATGCCCCTTTCCCCCTCTAACCTTCTTTCTCGACTACCTAGAGTTAGGGGGCTTGAAAGGGACTAGGGTGGAGAAGGGTAGTAGATATAAGAACCCAATAAAGCAGCCCAAAAAGTATGACTACAGATGAATTTTGAAAATAAAACATTTTAAGAAAATCTATAAAACCAAACTATTAACAGCTAGTCTACAGTGAGAGAAAAAAAAAACTGCTTCCCAGCACCATCTACTATCATCTTTATTACCTAGCAAATGAGACTTTACAAACTAACCTAGTAAGCTGTCCCTTTATACTTTCTATATATGCAATTTTTATCTCCCTTCATTTCTGTTTTTTTTTTTGTTTGTTTTTCCCTATGAATGAGGAAAAGGTGAATTATCAAATGTTTCAGTTAACAAAATTTACTTTGTTACCAAATGTAAGAGATCTTGCAAAAGTTAACCACTTGGGCGCTAGAGAGAAAGGTTCAGTGCTTAAGAGCACTTGCTGCTCTTGCAGAGCAATTAAGTCCTGATCCCAGTATTCATACCTGGCAGCTTACAACCACATGTAAACCCAGGTCCAGAGAATCCCAACACCCTCTTATAGCCTCTGCTGGCAGACACACACACACACACACACACACACACACACACACACACACACAGTTCACATCCACACATACACATAAGAATAAATAAATCTTTAAAAAAGAAGGCTAACTACCTGTTAATGGTATCAAAAGCATTTTCTCTATACGTAATTTCAATTAGGAGGAATCCTGAGTTACATTTCTATATTGCATAATCTTATCTACTGGTTTCCAAAATATTTTTCTTGATAAAGTTCATTTTGATCACCACCCTTTTATCCTATCTTCCTTCTCTCACCCTGGTGTGGATGGAACAAGCACAACCCAGGCATACTTTATACAACAAATGTTTAAAAATCAAACTACAGGGCTGGAGAGATGACTCAGAGGTTAAAAGCACTGACTTCTTTTCCAAAGGTCCTGAGTTCAATTCCCAGCAACTACATGGTGGCTCACAACTATCTCTAACAGGATTAGATGTTCTCTTCTGCTGTGTCTCAAGACAGCAACAGTGTACTCACACATAAATAAGTTAATGTTAAAAAAAAAAAAATCAAACTACAGAGAAGTTACTTCATTTCTCACTTGACTCAAGACTAGGCTAGGAGTGGCACCTATTTCAGAATTTGGGGAAGGATAAAATAAGACCCTGATGGATCTGGATCGGGATCTGGATAACTCTTTAATATGTGTTTCTCAACTTGTTTTGTTGTTCTGTGCTAGAGACTGAACCCTGGGCCCTGCAAAGATAAACACAGACTCTATCCCAAGAGACACCTCAGTTCTTTAAAGCCATGCTTCCATACTTTAATAAGGATAACTCATGCCTACTGTATTTTATTACATTTCCCAAATGTAACATTAGACTACTAAATGTAGTTTCAAACTTCAATATCCTTTTTTTTTTTTTTGGATTGGATATTTTCTTTATTTACATTTCAAATGTTTTCCCTTTTCCAGGTCTCCCCTTCAGAAATCCCCCCATCCCATTCCCCTCCCCCTGCCTCTATGAGGGTGCTCCCCAACCACCCACTCGTCCTCCTGCCCTGGCATTCCCCTACACTGGGGCATTAAACACCCTCAGGCCCGAGGGCCTCTCCTCCCACTGATGTCCAACAAACTTCAATATCTTAATAATCAAATACTGACCTCTAAGAAGGGTCAAAAATAATAAAATAAATCATATGTAACTATAAAATACTAGAGGCATTAGAAAGCTATTTGCATTCTAATTTCAGAGTATGAAATTTAACATTCAATAAGCATTAGACTGTGAATATGTTCTGTGCTTCTAATGGCAAATACCAGAATTTGCATGTAAATATTTTCACCCTTCCACTTGAAACTACATTCCTTAAGCAAAATGCAATGCAAATTTTCTTCTACCTTTATGACTTTTACTTGTTTCTTTTCCTCTTCTATCTTTTAACTACATCTTTCAAGTCATCCACACCTTACTTAGGTCAGCTCAATCCTCACTCAGATCTCATCTTCTCCACCAAGCCTTCCAAAACCACTTAAACCACTGCTGACCTTTTCCTCAAAAAACTGAGCGTATCATCTGGAATGTTACACTGTATAAACTATTCTTTGTCATGTTTTCCTGAGTGGAACACAATTGTCCCAACTAGGAAATTTATTCAAAATCAAAGACGAGCAGACCCCTGGATTACATTCACTGAGCTCGTCTTTGTAGTGATGACCACTCAGTACATTGACGAGCTACAATGCAATGTACAACTAAAGACACCCTGACAAAGAGTAGCCAGTAACAAACATGACTAATCAGCCCTGGCACAGATTCTTCCCAGTGTCAATTGCACAGCATCTATACTTTCTCATAATGACACAAAATGGCTCCTCAGAGCAAAAGAGGGCTCAACAGTCAAGAACACTTACTGCTCTTCCAAACAACCCAAGTTCAGTTCCCAGAACTATTAGGTGGCTCACAACCTTCTATAACTCCACCTCTAGGAAATCTAAAGCCCCTGGCCTCTAGAGGAACTTGCACTCATGTGTACAAAGTCATATGAAAACATCATACCTACACGTAATTTAAAGTATCTTTTTAATTTAAAGAAAATGGTTTCTCATGAAAAAACAAAAATTGTACTCTGCAGCACTTAGATCAGACAGCCACTACCTCTTATCTCAAAGTGAGAGCAACAGTGCAGATGTGAAACCAAAGCCCTAGGGAGTGGTGCACCAATGTCATAGTAATCCAGGTTCAGCACCTGGCACAGAAAGCCAGGTTTCCCATGTGAAGCCTCTCCTCAAACTGGGGCTCTGATCACTGCTCTGGGGAAATGGCTGTGAAAAACAAAGTAGTCTTAAATTTAAACATGCTAATTGCTGGAACAGCCCCCCCCCCAAATTCCTAGCTCTCTAAAATGGTCGGTCAAGGAACCAAAAGTTTAAAGAAACTGGGAAAGTGAACGGCTTTCCCTACTCCTCTCAAGAGCCTTCTCTACTCTACACTCTGGTGTTTTCATTGCAGCCTACACTATCAACCAGCATTGACAGATGCAAAATTCCCAAACTCTAGGCCCCATAGTCACCTTTAAAAAAAACTCAGCATGGTAGATCTTGTAGTAGCACTGCCTCCCTGGGTAAATGCACCACCTGGCCATTCACCTTTCTATTCCCCTCAACATGAACCTCTGCTCACCAATTCTCCCTCCTAAACAGCATAATTCTGGCTACCACTTGGGATCTATAAGCTTTTTGAGTTTCATCTCTGTCACCAGAAAAAAACTGGATTAGCCATGTGCCCATTATTTATAAATTAAAATACACATTTTATAGCAATACAATAACATTATACATGATAAATATGCTGAACTTTTAAAAGCTATAAACAGAGAATGCTCTTATAAAATGCTTATACTCTTCCTTACAGCCTATTGAGTTATTTTACATATCCCTTGGGTTAGAAACCCATTTATGCATAAACATATGTGCTTCTATTTCTATAAATTTATATTTGTAATATTTAATATGTACATGCATTTATGTTCATACAGATATGTGCGCTCGTTTGTCTGCTCTCATATGATGTAAACTTGAAGGAGCCTCTTTTCTCATGTATACATTTTATGATGATATACCTGCTAGACACACTGGTAAAGATAATTGTCCTTATCTTCTAAAGCCACACACACACAAATAAAGTTCTCAAACTGAAAAATTGGGGGCTGGAGAGATGGCTCAGCAGGTAAGAGCACCGACTGCTCTTCTGAAGGTCCAGAGTTCAGATCTCAGCAACCACATGGTGGCTTACAACCACCCGTAATGAGATCTGACACCCTCTTCTGGTGCGTCTGAAGACAGCTACAGTATATTATGCCAGAGCGAGCGGGGCCAGCAGAGGTCCTGAGTTCAATTCCCAGCAGCCACACACATGATAGCTCACGGCCATCTGTACAGCTACAGTGTACTCATGTACTCATACACATAAAATAAATAAAGTAAATCTAAAAAAAGAAGAAGAAGAAGAAAAAAAAACCTGTGAAAAACTCACAAAGTACAGTTTTATTCTTTTTCACACAGCTCCTGAAAGTGAGGTACACTGCTCTCACCTGCCTCCCTCCATTTCTAAGGCGTCAGAATCTTGCGGGCTGCCCTTTAGCCTCAGGACGCTTCCCACTGCTGAGACTGTCTACTGCTACTGCCTTAGGTCTGATCCAGAAGACTCGATTACTCTCTTTTATGTGATTACCAACTATTTGACACATAATTAAAAAAATCTGAGAACCTATAACCAAAGTCCCAATAAACAGTAATACAATAGAAAACACTAATCAACTCTGAAACTCACTAATTTGCAGACAAATGGGAAAAGCTTATTTTAACATATTCACAGAATATAATCTTGGAGTCCCTCCATAATGAATCTTCAAATCAACTGGGCTTATTTACACATCAAAAATTTTACATTTAAATTCTGAGAAAAAAAAACAATCCTCTGAAATTTTTACTAGTTTCAACATGCTTATCTCATCACTCTGGTAACAGAGGTACTAATACTAGTACTCATGCATTTACAGAACACTAATAAAATTATTTTCTCCAGACAACATACTATGATACACACCTCCCTCTCTATCTGTAAACCAGGGGATGGGTCTCTGTTAGAAAAATGCTGAACAGTAAAGGAACTACATTAGGCAGAAAGCATTCTGGACAAACATCCGTCAAGTTAGTTAATTGTCCTAATAATAAACAGTGAGGAGAGGTGAGCAGTGTTCATGGAGCTAATCAATACAGAACTACATTTTCATTTAACTGATGTTGATTCAGAACAGATTCAAATTAGGCTGTCCATAAAATTAAAGACAACTGGTGTTAAAAGTACTAAATCCAATTATTTTTCAACTTTGTTGATTCTATACTTTTGCTGTACAGAATACTGAAGATTGTAAACAACCTGGGAGCTGGGGGGAGACAGATGCTCAGTGATTAAGAGTACTGCCTGCTCTTCCAGAGGACCTAGGTTCTATTGCTAGTACCCACATACCAGCTAACAGCCTCCTGTGGATCCTGTTCCAGGGGATCTGACCCCCCACCTCTGGCCTCCACAGGTGCTGCACACACACAGAGCAAACTTAGAAGCAGGCAAATACGCACACACATAAAATAAACAAATGAAAGCCTTAAAAAAAGGAAACAACCTCAAACGGGGAGATAGCTCAACACATGAAAATGCTTACCCAAGCTGGGTAACCTGAATTCAATCCCAGCAATCTACATGACAGTGGAAGAAAAAGAGACCTCACAAATGTATCCTCTGACCTCCACACATGCATACATCCCCACATGCAAATAATTATAAATTAAAATTAAAGAAACCACCTTAATACTGAACTCCATGTCCTCAACAACAGATTCTTCAACTGTAGACCTGTAAACTCAACAGATAAGCTCAAAATTGCTTTCTACTCACATGAGAACCAGCATCCTAGCATCTCCTACTCTCCCCCAAGTGCCTATATACAATATACCAGTGACCAGTGTTTCATCTGTTTTCTATTTGTCATTCTATCATCTTTGGTCATAAACCATAGTTGAATGAGTCAAAATTCCTCATACACATGGATATCATATCATACTAAGATTCTCACACCAGTCCTTCCCATCCGGCCTTGATGTCCATCAGTATGCAAGAGGTAACTTTCAACTAAAATTTCTTAGTCCATTCTATAGGTTATCTAGGATATGACCTCCTGAACGGCTGTGTGTGCTTTAAAAAAGAAATCTAATCCAAATTCATCTAACATTTATTTCTGTCCTATGCAAGCAACAGCCACCACCAAAAACAACAACAACAACAACAAAAAAAAAAAAAAAAAAAAAAAAAAAAAAAAAAAAAAAACCATAGTCATACTACCCTCTTCATACCCAAGTGGAATGGCATATCCAGGAAACCTTCCTAATACTACCAAAACATTCTGAGAAGTTTGCAGATTTTTTTTTTTAACGTAGCCAGGAGCAAAGAAAAGTTATATGAAGCACTGTTGTCTACGTTGTGGTTTTACATTTCACTACCTACTGTGTCCTTTTCTTTTTTTGAGGCAAGATCTTACTACAAAGTCCAGACTGGCTTTGCCCAGGATTCTTCTTGCCCTATATAATGCCTTCTTTATTTTACATTACTAAGGTTACTTAAAAGTTCAAGCACAGGCTCTGGAGGTGAGCCCATGAACTCTCCAAATTACTTAAAATCGTTTTTTTTTTTTCACTTGTAAAATGAGATAAGCAATCTCAGTACCACCACGGATCAGGATCAGGATCAGGATCAGGGTTCTGCAGTGAGGTCAGTACATGTAAACCCAAGCTGGGAGCTGGGTCTGACCCTCGCGTCACAAGAATTACTATCATTAAAGTAAGAACTCCTTTTCTCTTTTAAAGAGGAGGAAACGGAAATAGTATAATTTATTACTCGTTTTACCCCTGAGTACTACTAGGTTTCAAATTAAAAGTTCAAATTCACTGTGGCATTTTCGGGGATCAGCGCGGTCATTAACCCAGCCTGTCACTAGGAGGCACGAGAAAGGGCAGGCAGCCACACTACACGAGGCCTCGGGTGGGCACCGCCTCGCGCGCGGATCACGGGCGCCGCGGCCTGGTTCCCAGGGTCGCGCGCCGCGCTCGGGAAAGGCGCCCACTGGGCACCGACGGACGGAACCCCTCTGAGGTCAGCGGCACCGAGATCCCTGTTATATCCACCCTTGCCCCGCCACGCCCCGGTGTGACAGACCGGGCTCGCGACTCTCCCTTAGACAAGGCCAGGCGGGGCGGGGAGCCGCAGCTCGACCGAGGCCCTGCGCCGCGGTCCCTAAAAGTGGACTCCGCCCGGCCCAGGCCGCAGACACACTCCTCGTTAGCCCTAGTGGCCCGGAGCCCACGCCCGCACGTCCACACGCCCGCGGCCTTACCTTTTCTCAGCGCCCGCCCGACACGCGGGCGGCCCGGGCTCCGCGGCGTTCCGCCTCTCGGAGGGTCTCGGGTCGGTGTCGGCGGGGACCTCGGCCCTTCGGAGGGTCTCGGGCCGGCGTCGGCGGGCCTCGGCTTCTCGGAGGGTCTCGGGTAGCGTCAGCGGGCCTCGGCCGCTCCGCCGGTCTCAGCGGCTTGTCGGTGAGTGGGCGGAGTCTCGTCCCGCCCGTCCCTGAGGAAGCAGCTCGGCCCCGCCCCCCGCCGCGAAGCTCTTTCTCCCGGGCTGCCCGGCTTTTCTTTCCCTCCGGAAACACATTCCTCCGCGCCGCGTCAGCCGCGCCTGCAAGGGAGGGGGAGGCGGCAGGAAGAAGGAAGGTGGGGCAGGGTGCAGACAAAGGAGCTCGGTCCTTCGGCGCTTTCTGCCTAGGGTGCGGCGCTGAACCACCGAGGTCCCTGGCCGCCGGGCGGGAAAGCCCAGCCGCGGTCTGGGTCCCGTCCCTGGGATCCCGAGCCAGACCTCTCTGTGAGCTGAGGGGCAAGAAGGATGGGGTGTTCTGCAGGCAGCACTCGGACCCTCCCCGTCACCCTAAGATTGCAGACTCCCACTCCAACCCCTGCTGTGCCACCCTGCCCTCCTGGGCGCTGCTTTTGCTCAGTTTTCTATCTGGGTGGCCAAATACAAAAAGGAAAAAAAAAAATGTTATGTTTGCGGACTTATTTTCTCTTTTCTGGGAAAAGAATTGAAAAGTAGGTAGCCCGTCTCAGAAAAACTAAATGAGAAGCTTGAAACTTGGACTTGCCTCGTCATACTGAAAACTGTGATAGCAGGTGCCATCAGCTTACCCGAATAGTGTGGGCTGCCAGGAGGAGCAGGGCGCCCCGCCGTAAAGACAACTTTCATGACTGGGTTTATGAACCGGAGAAGTAGTGTTTCTGTTCTGGAAGAGTAAAACTGGGGTGCCCCTCCCCCCCAAAAAAACCTATTGATCACTGTGGAAAAGTTATATGTTGCTCATGAGCAAATCAAATGTATTGTTTAACTAAAATTTTGATAAATGAGCCTCGTTTTTCTAATTAGTAAAAGACGGAGCTTAAGAGGATACTTCTGCATCAGCAGCCCAGCGGTGAAGCTCAATGACGTTGCCTTTAAAGGTATTGATCTTACCACTTCAGAGTTAAACCATTAGCCCAGTCTCTGCACAAGAAACAACTTTATAAACATACTTTTCCATGCTTGGCCTGCACTGTGTGAGCTTTTATGGGTGTGATTTGAGGAGGAGGTAACAATCTACCACAAGATCCTGAGCGAGCTTCATGGTTAGGCAGCTCTTATAGCTATCAAGCATTTGAGAGACACAAAAATAGTGTTTGCCCCGCTCTCCCAGGACTCAACCTAAACTGAGGGAGGAATACCAGTTTACATGTAGAAGTCATGAACTTTGAAGAAAACAGAAATTAATAAGTTCTATAATTGTTTAGAAATGTAGCTATACTTGAATTTGTGAAAATGTTAAGAGATGGACAGTTACTTAGCTATGTAAAATACATGAACGTTGTTTTAACTACTTGTCTCACTACTGGGGCATAATAACTGACAAAGCAACTTAATGAAAGAATTTATTTTAGCTCACAGTTCCACGGTACAGTTCATCTCAGCAAGAAAGTTGTAGTGGCAGAAGCTTGAGGTCATATTACAGCCACAGCCACTTACCCTGTGCCAGGAGGATTAAAATTCTGCCTGGGCAGAAAAGATAAACTGCCTCTTGCTATTTCAAAATGTAAACCTTTCTCCACTGTACCATTACCGTGTTGTTGGTTATTCTCCCTAGCAATACTATTGCAGCTATTTAGTAACAACCCGAGGGTAGAGATACAATTCTTTCTCTGAAAAAGAGTGGTGTACAAGAAACAGTCAAATAAAGCCAGGCAGTGGTGGCCCACACCTTTGATCCCAGCACTTGGGAGGCAGAGGCAGGCCAAAGTTCTGAGTTTGAGGCCAGCCTGGTCTACAGAGTGAGTTCCAGGACAGCCAGGGCTACACAGAGAAACCCTGTCTCGAGAAAAAAAAAAAAAAAAAAAAAAAAAAAAAAGAAGGAAAGGAAGAGAGAAAGAAAGAGAAAAAGAAAGAATGCAACAGTCAAGTAGGGGCTGGAGAGAGGGCTCAGCAGTTAAGAGCACTGACTGCTCTTCTGAGGGTCCTGAGTTCAAATCCCAGCAACCACATGGTGCCTCACAACCATCTGTAATGAGATCTGACGCCCTCTTCTGGTGTCTGAAAATAGCTACAGTGTACTTAGATATAATAATAAATAAATCTTTAAAAAAAGAAAAAGGAAAATAAACAGTCAAGTGGGCCATCAAAAGCCCCTGTCCTACATTAACCCCAGCACTTGGAAAGAGTCAGAAGCAGGAGAATCTCTGTTTGAGGCCAGCCTCATCTACAGAGTGAGTTCAAGGAAGGAAAGAAAGAAGGAAGGAAGGAAAGGAAAGAAGGAAGGAAGGAAAGGAGGGAGGGAGGGAGGGAAGGAAAAGTCCTTGTCTTGCCCAGGATCCTGCATTGTTTGCATTTCTCTTGGTGCTAGAGCACTTTCTTTCAATCCTCAGGATTTCTGCTGCCAGCCACAGACTGAGTCTGAGTCTATGAAGGTGAGCTAGTTCAAGCTTGGGTATATTTTCACCCTGCATAGTCTCTCAGCCATATTTTACTTCTGCTCAACATCTTTGCTGTCTTTCTATCCAGCTCGGGTATTACAATGTTTGAGCAGTAGTGGAATTTATAATGTCAGACAGTTCATATTTGAAGCAGTCAAGAGATGAGATGTGCCAGTTTTTCCAAACCACTATGTTTAGATTCTAGTCATAAACAATCATTATCTACATTATTCTTGTTCTCCATGTACCAGATAGGGAATAATCTTCCTTTTGTCATTATACACACATTACTCATCTTGGAGTCCATTCTTGGTTCTAGCACCAGAATCTCAAATACAACCACCATGGTAGAGTAATCCTCCATCTTGGACCAGGGTATGGGGAAATGCAAATGTGATCTTACTTGTATGTATACACAAACAAGGTTTTTGTTTGTTTGTTTGTTTGTTTTTGTTTTTGTTTTTCAAGACAAGGATTCTCTGTGTAGCCCTAGCTGTCCTGGAACTCACTCTGTAGACCAGGCTGACCTTGAACTCAGAACTTCTGCCTGCTTCTGCCTCCCAAGTGCTGGGATTAAAGGCATGTGCCACCACTGCCTGGCCCATGTCTTCATCTTTATTAAGAGAAGATGAGGAACACTCTATTTTCTTGTAAGGAAAACAAACTTTCCACTTCATCTGTGTATCCAAATTAGCAAAATAAAAATAGGTTACTGAGTCTGGCATGATCTTGGTGGGGGTGGAATGGCATGGCTCCTGCCCCTTCCTGGGACAGGGCTAACTGGGCTGCTGTGGCATAAGGCTTCTTTGTATAATAATGTACATATTTTTATGTTCTTCCTTTGAGGAATGCCCTCCCTCTTAACATTAATGACTCCATGATATTCAGAGACAGCAGGAGTCCCGGAGATGAAGGTATGGTTGTATTAGCAAAATGGTAAATGCTGGGAATTTCAGGACAGCCCTTAAAGCTGAGGAAAAGAACTCTAAAAATATTAGTTTAAAAATATAAAAACAAAACAAAAACAGCTAGGCAGTGGTGGCGCAGGCCTTTAATCCCAGCACTTGGGAGGCAGAGGCAAGCGGATTTCTGAGTTTGAGGCCAGGCTGGTCTACAGAGTGAGTTCCAGGACAGCCAGGGATACACGGAGAAACCCTGTCTCGAAAAACCAATATATGTGTGTGTGTGTGTGTGTGTGTGTGTGTGTGTGTGTGTATAATATATGTATATAATTTCCCAACTATGCAAAAAATAAGGATGCAATATGAATTATATGAGGAGCTTTAAGAATGTAAAGGAACAAAGGCAGCTGCATTAATGAGCCAGCTTGTCAGAAAAATACAAAGGCAGGCAGATTCCTGAATTCAGCGTCAGTCTAGGACAGAGCAAGGTTAAGCCCAGGTATGGAAGAAATTTCATGGTAGGGTCCCACTCAGCTAGCTTATCAGCTGTGCTTAACAGAGATAGGCAGATCTCTGGATTCTTTCACAATGTTAAAAGAAAATGTGTGCTTGCTATCTTCTAAGAATTAAGGGGCTGGGGTCTCAGAATGTTGATTCATAGGATAAACAGAAGGAAACCTGGAGTAAATGACTGGATTGATATGTAAAATAAAAGACTGGGCTTATGGTCTGCAAGAGATGAGCTATCCAGAGAAACTTTTAGACTAGCAAGAGAAAAGTCCTTGGAGAACTGTCTGGAACAGAAAACAGAGAAAGCTGCCTAGAGATATCCAGAAAGAGCAGAACACAGAGAGAAATCTAGAAAGCTGTCTTGAGCAGAACATAGGCCACCAGCTTAGACCAGCTTTGAGTTGTTTGTTTGCACAGCTCCCAGACAAACCCCCACTCAGAACCCCTCTCCAAGCCAGGACTGGCCCTTGAAAATAGGCTACTTTGTCCTAAGAATGGCACTTTTTTCTTTTAAAAAAATTATGTGTATGGATATTTTGCCTGCATATGTGTATGTGCCATATGCATGCCTGGTGCCTGGGGTCTCTAGAAGAAAGTGTCAGATCCTCTGGAACTGGAGTTACAGCAAGTGCCATTAGATGGGCAGGTCCTTTGGCTGAGCAACAACTCTTAGCCACTGAGCCATCTCTCCAGACCCCCACCACCACTTGTTTTCTTTTCTTTTTTTTCTTCTCTTCTCTCCTTTCTTCCTTATTTTCTTTCTCTCTTTCTTTCTTTTTCTTTTTCTCTTCTTTTTTTCCTTTTCTTTTCTTTCTTTCTTTCTTCCTTTCTTTTTTTTTTTTTTTTTTTTTTTTTTTTTTTTTTTTTTTTTTTTTGTGTGACAGGCTTTCTCTGTGTAGCCCTGGCTGTCCTGGAACTCACTGTGTAGACCAGGCTGGCCTTGAACTCAGAGATTTTCCTGCCTCTGCCTCCCAAATGCTGGAATTAAACAAAACAAATCCCATTTTAAAAATGTGAATCTGGAAATTGAGCATAGCTTTATAAAATAGCACTGTAGAGAGAATCTCTTATGTACAGTATAAAAGGCTTCACTTAAGTCTATGGCCAATGAGCTAAGACAGGAAATGGGAGGTGGGACATCTGACAGAGAGAGAGAGAGAGAGAGGGGTAGAGAGAAAGGGGGGATTCTGGAAAATAGTCAGGTGACAGCAATCTGCCCTGAACTCTGAAGAGAAGAGGTAACTAAGCAGTGGAAGAACATAGTCTAAAATAAAGTAGATTGTTGAGATATGAGCTTGACAGAGAACAGAGCCGAAGCTTATGGCCTGGGCATTTATTCATGAAATATTAAGTCTCAAAGTTGCTATTTTGGGAAACTTGGGGCGGCTGCATTTAAAAGCCTTCAACCACATAACATCACAGGATCTGAGGAAAAATGAAAATACAACTACAAAGCCAAGCACATGATAAGTACATGTATATGTATATGTATATGTGTGTATACGCGCGCGCGTGTGTGTGTGTGTGTGTGTGTGTGTGTGTATTACTATCTCTGGGAATTACTGACCTTTCACAAAACTCAAAAAAGTGAAACCATCCTCCCAGTTCCTACTTTCTCTGTCTTCAAATAAGGAAATAATGTACAGAGTCATATAACATAGAGAAACTGGAAGTTTCTTGATTTAGTAAGCTTTTGGCTCAGGCTTGAGAGCTACCAGTAAGTGATGACCCTCAACAGTCCGCAAGAACAACTGTGAAAAGCTTGTCTGCTGTACAGCCACCTGCTGGGCATACATCCTATGTGTCAGGGTATTTGGCTAGCTTTTTTATCTTCCCATGTATTTATTTGGTGATTGTTGCTTTGTTTTTCTGTTTTGTGTTTGTTTGTTTTCCATCATGGAGATAGAACCCACTCAGAGCCTTTGCTCTGAACCACACCTCAGCAGAGTAGGTTGTCTTAAGGCATTAGGCGGCCCTTCATTTCTCTGCATATGGAAGAGTATGCTGGGAAGTGGCAGAACACAGACCCATTCTTGCAGTTTCAGCTAGCCAGTAAGTCTTTCCCATTTCCAGGTAAGTTGATAGTCCCTGACTCAAGGCTTTGTTCATGGGTGGTATATGAGTAAGGCTGTCAGCTCTGGCCTTGCTTCCTGTACTCCATATATAGCATCCCTGCTTTTCATTGGCTCAGGCAATAGTGTTTTGTCTCCACTGAGTGTGAGCATTCCTTGCCAGCAATCAGATGCTGAACATTTTTAAGAGCCTAGAGGGAACAGTGTTTGGGGGCAGCTCTGTGGGAGCACTGAGTTTGTCCAGCTGTAGAAGGGAATGTGCTTTCCTAAATAAGAAGGAATATGCCAAGCATGAGCAGTTAAACAGCCCTGAAGTTATTTTTGGGAACCAGGGTCATTCCTTACAGGAAATGAGAACTACAGAGAGGGCTAGTGACTATGAAACAACATTGTCTCTTCATTTACCTTCTCAAGTAGCTAGAGGAAAAAGTACTAGTTATAATCTTGAGTTAGAAACAGCTTTTTAGGGTAGATTAAGTGACAAGAGGGAAGGATTGCTTTTCCTAAAGGGGGTGTGTATGTATATTGTATTCACTGCCCCCAAATTAATCCTCACATCTTACATTATTTGAAAACTTTGCCCGACTAAGTCTTTTTCTTTTAAGATTTATTTATTTATTTTATGTATATGAGTACACTGTAGCTGTACAGTTAGTTGTAAGTTTTCATCTGGTTGTTGGGAATTGACTTTTAGGATCTCTGCTCACTCCAGTACTTTTAGGACTTCTGCTCGCTCTGGTACCTGCTCACTTAGTCCCTGTACACTGCGGCCCAAAGATTTATTTATTATTATACATAAGTACACTGTAGCTGTCTTCAGATGCACCAGAAGAGGGTGTCAGATCTCATTACGGGTGGTTGTGAGCCACCATGTGGTTGCTGGGATTTGAACTCAGGCCCTTCCGAAGAGCAGTCAGTGCTCTTACCCGCTGAGCCATCTCACCAGCCCCCCAAATCTTGCTTCAGACTGATAAATGAGATACCATTGAGGCCTCAAAATCTATAAGCAGAATTTCATGTTTTACATACATATCTGCATTATTCTGATTTCAGTTTTATCTTAGTGGCAAATATTAAGAATCATTATTTTAAGCACATTATATAAATAGGTGCTCTTTTATAAGTAAGGTGCTTAAGAAAACATCTTTGTTGCTGCCCTGGGATTTTTGAACTTCATATATCCATTAATCTTACCTGAAATTGTTTGAATTTGAAACAAATTTCAAAATATTAGCTAGTTCTTCTAAATACTTTTTTATAATAAGGTTTACATTGCATATTATTTATATGTAGAAATAAAACTGAACGCAAGATCAAACTACACAACTGAGTAGCTGGTTGTGCTTGCTCTTTAAAGTGAAAAGTGAAAGAAAAACCTTAAAGGGAAACAAGAGCTTTTTATTTCAGATTTCAGCTTAAAGACTGTGGGTGTGGGTCAATGATAGAACACCAAGGTCCAGGGTTCAATCTCCAGCCCGGAAAAGAGAGTCCTTATTTTAGACAGTAGAACTGAAATGCCTTCAAGTTATATCTGAAACTGATCCAGATTGAGGGCTGAAGAGTACAGAGCACGTGCCTAGTAAGTGAAAGACCTCAAGTTCAAGTTGAATACCAGAAAAAAAAAAAAAAAAAAAAAAGAGTAAGAGCTGGAGAGATGGCTTGATTAGGGAAGAGCACTTGCTATATACAACTATACGGTCAGATCCTAGCGACCAAATAAAATGCTGGACCTGGCCACTGACCTGTCACCCCAGGACTGTGGGTGGGGTTTGGAAGCAGGAGGATAAAAGTGGGCCATGTTAGATTTTTAAGGATAAATGTAAATTCTATGTCCCAGCACTTTCACTTGGTTCTTGGCACTACGGGCTCTGAGACATTCTGCTTTAAGATTTCTGAATGCCAGTGGCAGATGTCACAGACTTCTCCCTCTGCATTCACTAGAACTCCCTAGTTAACACTACTGCCGCAGACAGCTAGGAAAGCTTTAAATGGGGAGAATTTGGGTCTTTGTGTGATTTTCCTGAAGTAGAGTGAAATGGTTTCAGTCTGAAAATGTTGATAGTTCTGTTTATCTCTTTAGTATTTTCATAAACCAGACTCGTCCTCATTTAAGTACATTTATACTAAAATCCTCTATTACTCTTCTCCTTTTATGATATTAAAAAAGGCTTTCATTGTCTATAATTACCCAGTGTGACTAAAATATCAATTAAACTGTCTTTGAATTTTACATTGATGTTCGGCTGCTGAAATAAAAACACTTCAATTGAAATTTCTTGCCGATATCAATACCTGCTTTATGTAATTGAAGGAACTGATGTTTACACTATTTTTTTAATTTTATGTGTTATTGTTTGTATGTGATATGGGGATGGCATGTGTGTGCCATGGTACACATGTTGAACAGAGGGCAACCTTATGGAGTCAGTTTTCTTCTACATTTCCGTGGGTCCCAGGAATCAAACTTAGGTCTTCAGGGTTGCATATCAAGTGCCTTTGCATATTAGGCATGCTCACAAGCCTTGAACCATATATAAAAATGATTTGTTACTTTTATTTAAGTGTATGGATGTGTGTATGTGTGTGTGTGTGTGTGTATGTGTGTGTGTTGCCCTTGGCAGCCAGAAAAGGGCATAGTTCCCTTGAGATTTGCTCTGCAGATTGCTGTAAGCCTCCATATCTGTTGAGCCATCTCTCCACCCTGATTCTCCTACCTTTAGAACAAGCTCTTATAATTGATTGAACAGATCCAATACCTTGAATAATTAAATGCTTTTTTGTCATTGTTTTGTTTGACACAGGGTCTCAGGTAATGTAGCCTGGTATGGAAGTTGCTATGTAGTTAATGATGACCTTGAACCTCTGATCCTATCACTCCAGGTGCCCATCTTATAAAGTGCTTGGGATCCCAGGACATCATACAGGTTAGTCAATTACTATGTAACTGAGCCATACCCTCAGCCTTTTGATGGTAAGACTCACTATGTAGCACAGATTGGTTTCCAACTCACAATCCTCCTGCCTCAGCCTCTTATCTTCTGGAATTTCAGACATGTATCATCATGCTGGTACTGTCTCAAATTTTAAAATGAAGTTATTAAAGTGTGAAAAGATAGAGAAAATGCCCTGCAGTGACATAGGACTAGAATGACATGTATTTTATCAGCCAGGGAAAAGACAAGAAAGCAATACTGAGTTACTGAGATTAGAACCCAGACAGCCTGACTCCAGAGTTCACATGCTCATCAAGGTGACTAGCTCTTCTGATCCCGTGAAGAACTTTGCAGAAACAGTGTCTGCTCTGTTCCCGCACCACTGTGGAGGCCAGCCTGGCCATTCTCCAGGGAGGAAGAATGAAAAGGCAATATTTCTGTATGAGTAAGCCCAGTTTCCAGGATCAGCACTTGCAGTAAAAAATGAGATAACATTTTCTTCTCTGTGTTTCTCTTTTAACTGAAGAACTGGATATGAGTACGTTGTTAGGACTTGGCCCCTAAACAACATGGAAATGACAGTGTAATAATTGGTACATATCACTGTAAAAGCCATGATGAAGAGTATCCAATCCAATCATTCCAGATTTTATAATTATGTACTTTTATTATAGATCTTATATATACACCAACTTTCTCAAGGGCAGTGACCATGCTATATGTGTCTAACCATTTTATGAGTAGAATTATATTAGTTTTCTCTACACTTAATATAAAGCCAGAAACTCTTTTTCATTAAGATGTGGCTATCAAGACAAAACTAAATAACCCCAGAACATAACAAATAGGATAAAGATGCAAAGAAATTTGGAATTCTTATGTTTGGTTGGTGGGCATGAAGATAGTATGACTGCTGTGAAAAACAGTTGTTCCTCAAATAATTGAAAATAGAAGTAGCATAGGACCCATGGGTTCCACTTTGATTATACTCTGAAGAAAACTTTATCTATTTGTCCATTTATCCGCCTATGTAAGACAGGGTGTCATGTAGCCTAGACTAGCCTCAAACTTGCTATTTATCTGAGGCTGGGATTACGGATGTTTACCATCTTTATTCACAATAGCATTACAAGTCTTGGCAGAATGGTGGAAGCAGCCTGTGTGCCCACAGTATATAAATACATAAACAAATCGTGGTTTGTGGCAAATTTAATTAAATGGTATTCCATTATCTTAGTCAGGGTTTCTATTCCTGTACAAAACATCATGACCAAGAAGCAAGTTGGGGAGGAAAGGGTTTATTGAGCTTACACTTCCACACTGCTGTTCATCACCAAAGGAAGTCAGGATTGGAACTCAAGTAGGTCAGGAAACAGAAGCTGATGCAGAGGCCTTGGAGAGATGTTACTTACTGGCTTGCTTTCTTATAGAACCCAAGACTACCAGCTCATGGATAACACCACCCACAATAGGCCCTCCCATCCTTGATCACTAATTGAGATAATTCCTTACAGTTGGATCTCATGGAGGCATTTCCTCAACTGAAGCTCTTTTCTCTATGATAACTCCAGCTTGTGTCAAGTTGACACACAAAACCAGCCAGTACATCCATCATGATGGAAAAAGAAATCTTGGTACACACAACTTGAATGAATGTGAAGATATCATGCTTTGTGTTGTGGTTTTGTCTTTTATATTTATTGTAATGCTTAGTACTGGCGGTGAAGGCCTGGTTGCCCCCAAGGATGAGAGAATCTGCACATACCTTGCTCCTTAACTTAAAACTATTGGTTTAATAAAGATGATGACAGCTTATAGCTGGGCAGAGGAGAGATAGGTGAGTTTTGGTTCCCGAGTATGTGGTCTGAGGCAGGATCACAAGGGAGAGAGGGTAGTAGGTGGAGAGAGAAGACACCATGGGGTAGGTGAGTCATGAAAACAGAACCATGAGGGCTGGTTAATTGGAGTTAAGAGTGGCCCAGATAGAATGTGGCAAGTTATAACTCTGGGTTATTGATAGGGAAGTAGACATAATAGCATAGAGGGTAGATGTCTGCCCAGCTCTAGTGCTTTAAGGCTCATTATAAATATAAAAGTTTTGTTTCTTTTCTCTAGGAACTGAATGCTCAAAGGTGGGCTAGAAAACTCTAACTGAGGTTAAATAATTACTATAATAGCTTTGTAAACAAATATTAAAAAGCCAGTTATAAATAAAGTAAATTAAGCTAGTTATAAAACACATAAATACCATAAATTTTATTTATATGAAGAACCTAGAGTAAAAATATTCATAGATACAGACAATAGTGGTGTAGTTGGTGTGGACTGAAGTCTGTAAGGAATGGGGAATGAGAAATCATTGCTTTTTATGAGCAAAAAATCAGCTTTGCAGATGAGAAGCATTCTGAAGGCTGGTCACACAACAATGTGAAAATCCTTAACACTTTTGAACCATATTCTAAAATCTGGTAAGCTGGTGAATTTTAGGTTAATTTGGTATATTTTTTTAAAGACATATTTTCTAGTTTGATGTACTAAAAACACTTAGAAATAATGGTGTGCCCTGTAATGTTGGAACCGTGGCCCAGTGGAAAGAAACACTACTCTTGCCACCCAGATGCTGACTCCAGTCTCAAATAGGAAACACACAAGATGGTGTGAGGTGGAGTGAGGTTGCTGTGTGCCAGAAAACATGGAAACAACCTAGGTTCTTTAATCATATTGCAAAGGAATGGAGACACCTTAAAAAGTCTTTTGTGAATGTAAGAGATACTTTCATAAAATATATTGCCAAGAGCAGGTATTAGTATTCTCACAGGAATAAACAAAAACGGGACCCTTCAAAGTACTTCTCTGTCTCCTGTGTCATGTCCTTCCAGAGGCGGATCTTGACCATATCTCTCTAGAACACTGCAGTTACACTGCATACATGCCTTGAGGGCACTTCCGAAGGCTATTCTTTTTTTTTTTTTTGGACATTTTCTTTATTTACATTTCAAATGTTCTCCCCTTTCTTGGTTTCCCCTCTGAAATACCCACTATTCCCTCCCCATCCTCCTGCTCACCAATCTATCCTCTCCTGCTTCCTGGCCCTGGCATTCCCCTACTCTGGTGCATAGAGCCTTCACAGGACCAAGGTCTCTCCTCCCATTGATGACCAACTAGGCCATCCTCTGCTACATATGCAGCTGAAGCCATGAATCCCACCATGTGTACTCTTTGGTTGGTGGTTTAGTCCCTGGGAGCTCTGAGGGTACTAGTTAGTTCATATTGTTGTTCCTCCTATGGGGTTGCAAACCGGTGAAGGCTATTCTTATTCATTTTTAAGCCTAAGTCTAAGAAACATACTAAACGATTTCTCATCTCTCCTTAGAGGTTTATTTTTTTTATTTTATTTTTTTACTAGAATGATGGACGTTCTTTTAAAGAAAAATTTCATTTTAAAGAAAAATGTTTTAGCTGGTGCTATACTGGCAAAGCAGAATAAAGCCATTGCCAGATAGTACAAGAAAAACAAAATCTATATTCGAGGCCATTTTTCTTTTTTCTTTCCTTTTTCTTTTTCCTTTCTCTCTCTCTCTCTCTCTCTCTCTCTCTCTCTCTCTCTCTCTCTCTCTCTCTCTCTCTTACCAGAATAACTGATCAAAGACAGTTTTGCCATGTAAATCAGAGTCACCAACTCAAGCACATGAAATATCATGCAGCTGGGCAGTCAGGGTGTTATGCAAAAATAGGTGGAAGGAAACAGCTTTTACTACCAATCTGTTTTCATGTGATTTGATGTTACCAGTGTTGGGTTGAATACCTACTCTCATCTTTTGAAATTTTGAACTTACAAGTTACTCAAAATAATTTAGTTTCTCTCTTTTTTCTATAAATTTAAATTTTCTTCTTACTTCTAAAACAAGAAATTTTGCCACTGTATCAAGTCGGTTTTCAGTTTGGCTTTGAGATTTCCATAATCTAAAGACAGCTTTGGGGGAAGGAGCAGGGTCTCAGGTAGCCTAGACTAGCCTCTAACTTGCTACGTAGCCAAGGCTGACTTTTAACTACTGATCCCCCTTACCTCTAGTTCCCAAGTTCTAAAATTACAGAAATGCTCAACCACACCCAGCTAAAAGAGTTTCTTCTCCTTTCTGTATGGGGACCAACCCACACTCTTGCATGTGCTTGGCAAGTGTTCTACTGATGTAACTGAGCTACATCACCCGACACAGTAATGGGCTATCCAAGAGTTACCTAGACTCAAAAGTGTGAATCTATGATTTCAGAACTATTTAAAGATTTAAACATCACAGAGGTGCTAAAAGACACAATGGACCAGATTCTGGTTAGAGCCAAATATCATACATTAACACACATACAGATACTGAGGCATAATTTGCAATTATGTAATATGCCCTTGGTACTTTATTTATGCTTCTGAGAAAGAACACTAGGAGCTGGAGAAATAGTTCATCAGTTAAAAGTGTTTACTGCTGTTGCAGAGGACCCAGGATCAATTACCAGCACTCACACTGGCAGTTCATAACCTCTAGTAATTTCAGTTCCAGGGGATCCAATGCCTTCTTTTGGCCTCTTTGGGCAACTGCATGTACACGTTCATTCAGATTTACCCAAACACCCATGTTTACACACACATACACAGATAAAATAAATAAATGTAAAAAAAAACCCCACATACTAACAATAAAAGCATTAAAATAAAGTCTAGCTATGTGGTTTAGTTGATAGAGTGTTTTCTCAGCATGCACAAGGCTCTGGGTTACATCCCAGCACTACAGAAAACAGGCTTGGTGTCTCAGATGTGCGGTTCTAGCACTTGGAAGGTGGAGCCAGAGGACCAGAAGCTTGGTGTTATTTTCAGCTATATAGCAAGTTTGAGAACATGCTGGGCTTCACAAAGACCTTGTCGTTAAAATGATGGTGACACTTTTTTTTTTTTTTTGCTTTATTTAATCTCCAGATCTTATGAACAACTTTTAACCAATAACACTGAAACCGAAATTAATGTAGCCCTGTGTATGGATAGTATTGTAGAAGTTGGAAGTATGTAAGTTAGTCTGCAGATGAATACCCTGACATTGATAGTGCCATCGGAATACCTACCATCAAATCTGAGGAGAAGAAAACCAAGAGACCTCCTTACTTTCATTTCTGTTAAGGACACACCATACCACTGAGGGGACACAGTCTGGGTTACTCTCTTATATCCCACAGTTCTTCTGTACATTCTAGATTGTCACAAGCAGCCAAAGCTAATTCTTCCCTTCCAAATTCTTGAAGTGAATGCCTAGAGTAGCACAGCACCTACACTGAACAGCTCCCAGCTACACTGAACAGCTCACAGCTCACTGAACAGCTCCCAGCTACACTGAACAGCTCACAGCTCACTGAACAGCTCACACCTACACTGAACAGCTCACAGCTACACTGAACAGCTCACAGCTACACTGAACAGCTCACACCTACACTGAACAGCTCACACCTACACTGAACAGCTCACACCTACACTGAACAGCTCACACCTACACTGAACAGCTCACAGCTACACTGAACAGCTCCCAGCTACACTGAACAGCTCACACCTACACTGAACAGCTCACACCTACACTGAACAGCTCACACCTACACTGAACAGCTCACAGCTACCTGTAATGTTCTTCTGGCCTTCATAGACACATGTATGTGTACACACATACACATAAATAAAAATAGGTCTTTTTTTTTAAAGTGATGGTGGTACATGACTTTAATCCCAGCACTCAGCAAGTGGATTTCTGTGAATTCAAGGCCAGCATGGTCTAAAATATTAGTTCTAAGCCAAGTAGAACTACAAAGTGAGATCCTGTCTTTTTTTTTTTTATTGAGATCCTGTCTTAAGAAAAAGAAGGGAAAGAAAAGAAGAGAAGAGAAAAAAGGAAGTGGAGAGGAAAGGAGAGGAGAAAAGAGGAGAGGAGAGGAGAGAAAGGAAAGGAGAAGAAAAGAAAAGGAAAGGAAAGAAAAGAGAAGAAAGGAAGAGAAAGACAAGACAAGGCTAGGAAAGAAAAAGTGATGGTTTGAGGGAAAAATGGTTCTCATTGGCTCATATGTTTGCATAATTTAACTATTTGATGAATCAGTTCGGGAGGATTAGGAGGTGTGGCCTTGTTGGAGAAGGTGTGATCTTATTAGAGGAGGTGTTTCTTGTGTTGCGTGGAGTGGACTTTGAGGTTTCAAAAGCCTACATCCGTCCCAGTGTCTCTGCCTGCTGCCTGTGGGTCAGGATGTAAAACTCTCAGCTACTGCTCCAGCACCATGCCTGACTGCCTCCTGCCATGATGATATGGACTAACCCTCTGAAAATGTAAGCAAGTCCCCAATTAAATGATTTCTTTCATGAGTTGGCTTGGTTATGGCGTCTCTTCATATCAATCGTACACTAACTAAAACAGAAAGAAAAATATTTAAAATAAAAGCATTTGGGAGCTAGAGAAGCATGTTAGTAGTAGAACACTTGCTTAGTATGTGTGAAGTCCTGAGTTTGGTCCCCAGTACTGAAAAAAAAAAGGCAGAAAGGGGGAGTGTAGAGAAGTTGGCCTCCGGACCAGGAGAAAACAATTCTCCAGGTTCTTGGTACAAAACGAGGAGTTTTATTATGCCGTTTTTAGTTATCATATAATATACCTGGATTATAACCACCCCTCTCCCATTAAATTTTTCTATTCCCGGCTCCAAATTTGAAAATCAAAAGTAATATTTAGCATCCTGCCTTTTAATTTATTGGCATTTTATAAGCACAAATGAATGAATTTAATTCAAAAAGTAGATTACAATCTATGTTCATTGTATTTAAAACAAACAAACAAGCAACAACAAAAAAATATACTTACCAGCCATTCATGTCAAAAATCTTAGTAGACCATCTCAGAGTCCATCAACTTTCATTCCTTCCCAATAACATCAAAGGCCTCAAAAACCATGGAAACTGCAGAGGTTCTGGTTTTGCCGTGTCCAAACTGTGGAATCCTGCATATGCTCCTGTGAAAACGCGGTGTGGTCTAACACTATGGAGGAAAGTGAAAGTATGGATACATCAAGTTTTCCTCTTTAAGAATCACTGTTAAGTTTTAGGTTGGTTGTTTGGGAGCCTGTTCTTGAGCTTTTCAGTTGTGAGTGGCGCCCACTGCAGGGAGCAGAGCATAGAATCTTCCAGTCTTCTACACTTAATCCTCACCAGGCTTCACTCAGTCCTCTTAGAAGTTATCTGGAAGCCAAACCTAAAGACTGAGGCTCTTTTCCTCACATTCTTTACAGTGCTTTATTTTTCAAAACAGGCTTTCTTTTCCTCAACCATGATGCCTTCTGCCAGCACAACTGGCAGAAGCAATGTTTTCTCTTACTATCTTTTTGTTTCATTTTATTATTATTATTTTTTTAGGATAAAATCTCATGGAACCCAGGCTAGCCTCAAACTCTCTATGTAGCTGACAATGAGCGACCAGCTGAGCAGCAAGCTCCAATTCCTCTTTTCCCTTGTACGGTTGGTCTGCTCAAATCAGAGCCTAAACAAATAAATCCTGATCCAAATCTGCATCGACTATGGTGTTATATGCAGTGATTCTTCTTTAACTATTTAACTAAACCCTTTTCATCTTGAGCTACAAGGTTGTTGGTAGGTCAAGTCAGTCATCCTGTAGAAATATTTTTCAAGTATGCAACTTGAAGGCTAAATAGGAATATAGTCTCATGGAAGGAAACACGTGAAACATTGCCACGTAAATAATTGAAACCCTAAAGGACTTTATTACCTCCCATGAAATTAGTCCTCAGGGTCCTTATTTCCAATTTTCAAATGAAATCAAATCAAATAGGCCCCTTGTGAATTTGCTGAATGTATCTTACTTTCCCGTTTAATAAGATTTGCCTATTGAAAGAATCATGCCCAAGTGGCTTTCTTACTGATGTACTATTACTGGAGCTCATATAATGTTCAGATTTTAGTGAACTGGCCATTTAAGCTTGGATGACCTGGCTCTTAATCCTCTCCCTTTATTTTTCTTCCCTTATAATTTGTTTGAAGGTATGTGTGGAGAGAATCCATTGTGTACTGTATGGAAGCACCACCTGTCAGTAAAAAGCTGATGGCCAATGAGCTAAGGCAGGAAATAGGAGGTGGGAGTTATGGGAGAGAGAGAATTGTGGGATAGAGTCAGGCTTGGAAACAGATTTGACCCAAACTTTGAGGAGACAGGTGCATGAATCTAAAAGGTAACCGGCTACAACCTACTTGTGAAAATTGACTTCTGCCCTCCACACACAATGCTGTGGTGTTCTGGTATGTGTGTAAGCATACATAATCATTAAATAAATAAATGTGATTAAAAGTATAAATGTTCCAACATATATCTGTGAAACTGAATTTTGTTTATTTATCTCTTCTGAAATAGAGTCTCCTGTTTCCCAAGCTGGTCTTGAACTCACTACAGGAGCATGACCTTCAACTTGTTTGTTTGTGTTAGATATCAAAGAAACTCAGTACAAATGGCTAACTGAGGTTTTTATTTAACATATCAAGGTGGACTAGGGCTACCAGGCTCTCAACATCTCAAGTACCTGTTGCAGAGTCAGACTGGTAGATCCTGCCCCTTACCCTAAACTTCTCTAGCCCCTGAGATTCACTTTCCTTTCCCCCAGCTTCTCTGATTCCTGGATAATCCAGTCATTTTGGCTACATGCCCTCTTAGTCTTAGTGCTCTTGATTCCTGTGAAGGCTCTTGGTCTCCTGGCTAGCTCCTGGCCTCTTAGTGCCTCTTTCCTCTTCCCTCTGCTCTCTCACTGCCCTCCTCCCTGTGGGCAGTTCAGTCTGCTGGCCATCAGCCTGCCTTCCAGATGCCTCTGGCCAGGCTCTCCCTGGTATCTACCACAAACCTCTTCAACCTTGGATCTGTCATGTCCTCATTTTTTTTTTTTTCATTCACTTTGTTTGTCCTGGAACTGACTTTGTTGACCAGGCTGGCCTTGAACTCAGAGACATCTGCCTGTCTCTGCTTCCCTAGTGCTGGGATTAAGGTAGTGTGCTGTCATGCCCAGCCTGACCTTCAACTTCTTACCCTCCCGTCAGGCACCCATCTTCACTAACATCTTGCACTAACTTAATATTGTTTCTTTAATGTTCTCTTCCCCTGTTGAAGTTGGTTTAGAAACTAGAATCCTTTCTATCCTCACCCTAGCAGCTTTCCATACACTGAAGATGTAGAGGCCTACATTAGCGGGTATGGGCCACACCAGGCTGCTTTTCACTGTTGTGGACCACAGTGCACTCAATGTGTTGATCCCCAGTCTCATTAAGTCAACTAGTTTGAGATGTTTGTTTCACTTTAATATCTGTTTTCTGCATCTATTACTCTACAGCTTGCCGATTGGAAGATTGTTTACCTGCTTCAGATTTGACAAAGCTGTTACTCCTTCCTCCCTCTCCCCCTCCTGCTGCAGCTGAGAGGTGGCCTGGCCTGGCCTGACCTTGAGCTCACTAGGCAGCCAAGGACGACTTGAACCTACTGATCCTCTCCTGTCTCTGCCTCCAGAGTGCTGGGATTATAAATGTTCACCACTGTACCTACCTCAATTTTTGTTTTTTGTTTTTTTGTTTTTGAAGACAGAGTTTCTTTGTGTCACTTTGGCTGTCCTGGAACTAGCACTGTAGACCAGGCTGGGCTCGAATGGCAGACATGCTCCTGCCATTGCCTTCCAAGTGCTGGTTTTAAAGGCATGTGTCAAAATGTTTTTAATAGTTAAATTGAACACCGTTTGATATAAGCTCAGATCTATACAAGCCCAGCTTTGAACTTTCACCGTGACAGTTCCGGTGGGTGGTGCTGGTACCAAGTCCTCTCACTCAGAGCTCCAGTCATCAGACAATTCCTGTCATACTTTGTCTCAGCTTTGCTGTTTAATTGGTACCTCCCTTGTGGTTTGTGCCACTGTGAACAAGATATAAGAGAATGCCCCCTGGGGGCACCACGATTTAAACACCCAGATGCAAAGATAGCTGGGTCTTATGAGAAGAAATTGATGAGTGAAGCTGTGATTCAGCAGTTTGTCCAGACAATCTCATCACTAGTCATGAATAGCCTAGGGTCATTCATCATTCCAAGGTATTCCCTTTCCAGTCCCCATCCCAACCCTAAAGGTCAATGGGTGACACCCCCTGGAGTGGTATAACAGGGTTCTACATAGGTGGCTTAAGCCAAGCTTTCTCTGTTTAATTCAGCTGGGTAGTAAAGGGAGTGTTTAGATGTGTTAGATGGAAATCTGATCATAGCACACTCCCTTCTTTTAGACAGGCATTCTCATGACTATTTGGCTTATTTTTAGTGAGGTGCTGGAGTCATGCTTATGCAGAGGGAATGAGAGCAGCAGACTGAGTCGAGAACGGTCAGGCCTTTGGAGTGAGGCACAGCTCTGCTCAGGCTACTCATTCACCTTTCAGAGGTGCATTCAGCATTTAAAAACTAGAGTGTTAGCCAAGTGGTGGTGGTGCACACCTTTGATTCCAGCACTCAGCAGGCAGAGGCAAGAGGATCTCTGACTTGAAGACCTGCCTGGTCTACAGAGTCAGTTCCAGGACAGCCAAAGCTACAGAGAGAAACCCTGTCTCAAAAACAAAAAAAAAAAAACAACAAAAAAAACAACAAAAAAAAAAAACGACACCATCCGCAACAACAACAACAACAAAGCACTTGATTTCTGGGATTTGCATCCCAGGAGACATTTGAGCTGCTGAGACAGGGATCAAATTGAATGTCCATGCCTTCCCATTCCATTGTCCCTGGCTAAGACTTCCTGAGTTCACAACCATACAGAATGCACTGACTGATTTTTTTTTTCTTTTTATTTCTGAGATAGAGTCTCATAGTTTGGACAATCTAGCAACTGAACTGCTGCATCCATAGCCCCCAAGATGTTTGTTATTTCCAGTCCACTCATAAGAATGTAAGCTACAAAATATAAGACTGGCTGCCTTTTCTTCCAGTCCCAAATACCCAGAGAAAATCACAATAGAATATCTTTAAAATTAATTTTTATTAGTGTGCAAGTGTATGCAAACATGGTGCATGTGTATGACTTTGTGTACCACAGTGTGCAAATGAAGATTGGAGGACAAATTTTGTGGAGTTGGCGTTCTGTATTCACCTTTAAGAGGTACCAAGTTCAATCCCAGCACTTGAGTGGCAGAGGCAGGTGGATTTCTGAGTTTAAGGCCAGCCTGGTCTACAGAGTGAGTTCCAGGACAGTCAGGGCTACACAGAGAAACCCTGTCTTGAAAAACAAACAAACAAACAAACAAAACAAACAAACAAACAAAAAGAGTACCAAGTTCAGTTTGCTAGTCTTTCATGACAAGTAAATACCTTCTGATGGTTCATTCTGTTTCTGGGCCATTTGGCTACCTGTCACTTATATTGAAAGTTGTGTTTTTAAATGGATTATTTACTAGTGACAGAGGAGATAGAGATAAGATTGAAGTACAATATCTATCACATAGGAAATACCATAATAAAGCCCCATTATTTTGTGCAATTAATAGGTTAGAAGGTAGGGAAGCTGGAAGGAAGGCATGAAGGCAGGTTAGCTGGCAGGTTGGTGGCATTCTGGCGGTACTCTCTGTTCAAGGCCAGCCTGGTCTATGTAGGGAAACCCAATGTCACTTGAACACAAAGGAAAAGGCTAAAGAGAAGAGAGGGTAGTAGGACAGGGAGACTGAGAGGGAAGGGAGGAGAGAGGGAATGAAAGAGGAGAGGAAGTGGGCAGAGGAGTAGGAAGAACAGGTAGGTAGAAAGGTGAAGCGGGGGATGAGGAGGCCAATATTATGAGGGAGGGAGGAGAGGGGCCGGTGTGGAACACTGAAAGTTATTGCAGGGATGGGAAGGAACTCACTAAGGAGAGCAGGGGGAACATCATTTAAAAGCAAGTCATTTTTTTTGTTGTTGTTGTTCATGTAAAAACCTAAACTCTGCTTTGCTGGCTGTAGGGTGGCATGTGCCCCCATGGCCTGACTGGGACTGATAAAGTGCTTGTTTAGCCCTAGGTTCTATGCCCAGCATGAAATAAACCAAGTGTGGTAGTGCAAGCCAGTGATCCCAGCAATAGGATCTGAAGTTCAAGGTTATATTTTGTTATATTATAGTAGTCGAGGACAATGCTTTAGGAATCTTGGTGGTTTCTAATTTCCTCTCCTGGAAAATAAGTTGGGACTGGCAGTTCTTAAGACCTCACTGTGGGACTGTAATGGCCCAGGATTATGGAGGAAGGGTTGAGGAGTTGACTCCCTCCCCTTTCCCAACCTGCCTTGAAGCTGGTACCCCACCATCAACTCTAGCAAGAATTTATTGCCCTGACAGTTATCAAGCTTCAGTCCTTGTTTGACATTATAAGGTCCCTCCCACCCTCACAGCCCCTGGGTATGCAGATGAGTCATCTTCCAACATCTCTGTCCAGGCCAATTGTACACAAACCTTGCCTAGAGGTCCTGGCCGCCTCCCCAGGGGCATAAATACCCCTTTCTCTTCTTCCTCTCCCATTAAACTGAACCAATGTTCCAAAGCTGTTCCCCGGTGTGTGTTCTTTGTCAAAACACCCACCTGTGCCCTGCTAAGCTTCTCTCTATCCAAATCAGCCTGGTGCCCAGTCAGTTTGGGAGAAGCGAACACCGGTCAGCACCCAACCCGTCCAACCTACCCAATACATGATTTTATTGGTACAGCAGAGCGTGCTATTTTTGCTTTTGCTTTTGGTGCTGGGAAGGGAGTTTAGAACCTTGCTGGATAAACACAGAGGTCTATCTACCAATGAACTGCACCCTAGCCCTGATCATGTCTGTAAAAAAAAACCTTTTACCTTTCCTCTTGCCTCTCTCTCCCCTCTCCTCAACATCTTCCTTCCTTCTCTTCGTCCCTCATCTCTTCCTTCTCCTCGCCCTTCTTCCTTCTCCCTCCTCTTTTTTCCCTCCCCTCTTCTTCTTCCCCTCCGGCTCCCTCTTTCTCCTTCCTCTCCTTGCTTCTTCCCTTTCTTTTCTTCTTTACCCTCCATAGAGTCTTACTATGTAGTCAGACTGGCCTCAAATGCTCTTTCTTGCCTCTACCTCTGTAGCATTGGTATCTCAGGCTGTCAACCCTACCGTTCTCTAGTTTGTGAAGGGGGTCATGTTTTCCCTCAAGCAACCCTAAATTCTAAAGCTTGGCCTCTGGCACATACCCAAACACCTTTCCTCAGCCCAAGTGCACTTGGGAGGAAATCTGTTTATCTGGAGAGAAACTGCACCTGCTGTCTGGCCAAGGCCCAGGCTGACTGTGGAAGACAAGGAAGAAGAGCACAGTAAGATGTGCTCCACCCATCATTCCACTGTAACTCTGTTGGTGTCATAAAACCTTCAGTGGGCTGGAGAAAGATTCTCCTTCTACTTCTTTCTGCCTGAGCAGCCAGCAGTAGGAACCTTGAATGGGCAGCCAAGCCTGCTAACACCAGCCCGCGGTGCTTTCCCAGGACCCTTCCAACTTTGCAATTCTATGAACGGCAATATCTGTTTCCAATCTAGTTCCTTTGAGCCAAGAAACAAATTTTATTAAGCTATATTACCTTAGATACAGACATGCAAAAAGAACAAAATAGTCTTTAATTTTATTTTTGTAATGTTAAAATGCTTTTCTTCATGTTTTAACCAAGTTCATTATAAAAATAAACAATTGCTTATATATTACTATTCATAAGAAGGAAAATTCCAACCTGAACAACAGACATGCAAAGAGGCAGGTGTGCTGCGGTCCAGGAATGGGAGAGAAGGCTAAGTCAGCAATATCTGAGGCTTGACTTAATCACAGCCACCATGGCTGAGTTCACTGTGAGCAGAGCTTCCTGCATAGTCTGCAGGCTTCGACTGCATCAGGAAATAAAGTACGCGCAATTATATTTTTTGGCCAGTCTAGCCTTTTGTTAAAATACTCAGAGTGGTTATGATGTCAGTGACGAGGGCAAAGGTGAGAAAATGCATTAATTATTCTCTCAAGCAAGGGCAGAGAGACCAGATGTTTCCTTTCTAACTGACATAGGACTTGGAATCAAGGGGTAGAAAGGACCATATAAAGATCCCCTTTAATTCTTTCGCCAGTATCTAAGACGGTCCCCAACTTTTGCAAAGGTACAGCTCTCTTGGTTCCCACAACAGTGCCTGGCACATGAGAGATGCCTGGTAAATAATAAGCACGTGTGTTAATAAGCAGTTCTGGAAGTCTAAAGCTCTTTGCTTAAAGTGATTCAGAAAAACAAACACTGAATTATAAACCCATAAAGGCAGACACTGGCTCTTTAGAGAATCTGACCAAATGGCCAGTAAATATTAAAATGAATTGTCCGAGAGGGGTCTAGTTGGGATTGTGGGCCGTCTGGCTTACGTGATGATACTCATTCCAAACAAACAAAAAATAAAGGGCAAAAGGGGAGGGGGAGAGAGGGAGGAGCTGGGAAGGAGAAGAAAATATTATACGGCATTCAGTGCTAGGCATGGGCTTAGCTGGGAGAGGGTTTGCCTAGCTAGCCTTCACTATCACCTGCAAAAAAAAAAAAAGTTCCCCAAACGGAATCAACCAAACAACAACAAAATGGGTATGCTAGGTCATGCCTGTCGGACCAGCACTTGGGAGGCAGAGCAGGAAGCTCAGAAATTCAAGGTCACAGCAGCCACACAGTGAGTTTAAAACAAATCTGAGCTAAAGACGTGGCCTCAACAACCAACCAAGCAACCAACCAACAAAGTCATAGTTTATATTCCAAATCCAGTGTTTTAAAACTCATCTGTTGATTCACTGACGGCCGGCATGTGCCAAACACCAAGTAATCGTTAACAGTAATTGAGAAAACCTATTTCAGTAAAAGGAACAATCTGGTTTAAGGCCGTAGATTTATACTCCTGAGGTTGACAGTTTTAGGTCAAAGTACTGAGTAGTTAATGACATAGACAAATGGAATTGCCCTAAATGTCTATCAGTAGGAAAGGAGGTATAATAGCGTGTGTGTGTGTGTGTGTGTGTGTGTGTGTGTGTGTGTGTGTGTGTGTATGTATGTGTGTGTGTATGTGTGTGTGTGTATGTGTATGTGTGTGTGTGTGTGTGTGTGTGTGTGTGTGTGTGTGTGTGTGTGTGTGTGTGTGTGTGTGTGTGTGTGTGTGTGTGTGTGTGTGAGGGGTGGTTTTGGTATCTAGACTTCTCTGATTTTTCTGGATTTTGCCTTGTGGACCAGGCTGGTCTCAGCCTCAGGGGTCTGCCTGTCTTTGATGCCCCACCCTAGTGCTGGAATTAAAGGCATGTGCTAACCACACCAACTGGGATACTTTCACAAGTCACAGGACTATACTTTCAGTTAAAATCTTGTTTCTCCAAAAATTTGTTCACAAGAAATTTTATGTCTGGTAAGTAAGAAAACATGGGAGCAAGGGCCACACTAATTTCCTAGCCACACCCATTTCCTAGTCTGTTTAAGGCAGCCACTTCCCTCTGTTTCTCATCTAGTCCTGTCCGTCCCAGGGCTGAGTCAGAATGCTGGAGGGGGTTCCCTATTAGTGACAGCTCCAGGCATGAGAATATGGTTTATTCAGGCTATGAAGCAACCGGAGACTATGTGGAAGAGTATAGTTTAAGAATGGGGCAAGGGGTGGAGGAACAGTTTTAAAAATGCGAGGACAAGCCAGGTAGTGATGGTACATAGCTTTAATCCCGGAACTCAGGAGGCAGAGGCATGTGGATCTCTGAGTTCCAGTCCAGCTTGGTCTACAGAATGAGTTCCAGCACAGCCAGGGCTACACAGAGAAACCCTGTTTCAAAGAACCAAAGAGAGAAAGAAAGAGAAAGAAAGAGAAAGAAAGAAAGAAAGAGAAAGAAAGAAAGAAAGAAAGAAAGAAAGAAAGAAAGAAAGAAAGAAAGGAAAGAAAGAAAGAAAGGAAGGAAGGAAGAAAGAGAAGCAGGGAGGGAGGAAGGAAGAAAGGAGAAGCTGAAAGGGGGACGGATGAACACAACATAAGAGGAGGGGGACTGCAGCCTGACAGTGGGGGTTGCTACCTGATAGTGGGGGTCTAGACTCTGATAGTGGGAGTTCAGAGCACAATAGTGGAGGTCCAGAGAATGATAGTTGGAGAGGCAAAGTGTCAGTCACATCATGAGTTAGGGAACAGAGCCTGACAGTGAGGGACAGGAGCCTTATAGTTGGGAGGGTGTCACAGTATGAGAGTGAAGGCATACAGTCTGACCTTAGGGGGTCTATAGTCTGCAGGTGGGGAGCCAGACACTGAGAGTGGAGAGATTGTAGCTTGAGAGTGGGAATTCTCAGACTCAGTGTAGAGAGACCTGAATTCTGAGAGCAAGGAGGCTTTTGTAATTGGGCTACTGGATCCTCCATATCTCATAGAGTGGCAGGTCATACAGATCCTGTGGCTTTTGAAGTGGTGTCGTGTACACAGTGTTTAGTAGCAGGCAGTGGTGGGCAGTCAGGCCTCTGGCATGCTGGGAAAGGGCACAAAGATGGGAAGGACACAGAGGCCAGCCTCCTTACCACCTGGTCAGTCAGTTTCAGTTACTAGGTGCAGGTGGGTAGAGGAAAGTCAGTTCACCACCATTCTGACTCTCTCCCCTGCACTAGACTCCACTCACCGGCTGCCATCTTTCTGCCCAGCCCATTTCCTGGATTTGTTGGATGTATCTCATTTTGTCCTAATTTTTAACTCAGGGCTGACCTTGAAATTTGTTATGTACCTCAGTATGACCTTGAATTTCTGATGTTTCCTCTACCTCCCAAGTTCTGGGATTACATGTATATAATACTATGTACAGTTTATTTTGTGCTGGGAATGGAACCCAGGGTTTCCTATCTACTAATAAGCATTCTACCAACTGGGCTACATTTAAGAGTTGTTAAAATTGTTTGACCCAACTATCTTATTGTCATAACTGGAGGCTGACCTTTGATAAACTGCCCTGCTCAAGAAGTCACATTGATGTTGGAGTTACAGCTCAGTGGTAGGATACACACCACAGGTACAAGGTACACACACATACACACACACACACACACACACACACATCTTATTTCTGAATCTCTTATGTAAAATAAGTATTTGTCTTTTTGCTTGTCGTTTTGTTTGTGACAAGCTCTCAGGTAGCTCAGCCTGGTCTTGGACTTGATATGTAGATAAGGAAAACCTTGAATGTCTGATCCTCTCACCTCAACTCCTCAGCTCTAATATGTTAAGTAGTGTTGACGGACTAGTCAAACATTCTATTGTTGAAGTCTAATCATTGAGTCCAGACAGACATAGCATGAAAAGGGAACACTGCTTATTCTGGACTATAGAAATGAAAACAAGATTGGTTTGTGCCTTTATTATAGTCTCTAAATTCTTCCTTATTTTCATTTTTTCTATAATAAGTATAGTGTTCTAAAATGGGAAAGGCAGTCTTAAAAATTAAGCAAAGTCCATCTCCAATTTCATCAAACACACATATGGAAATGTAACACAAGCTATCCTCCAAGAGTCATAACATCCTTGGGAATTAGCACCTGAATTTCCAAAGGAGGAACAATTGGGTAGATTACAGAAGGCAGCATGCAGAGATGAGTGGAAAAAGACCAGGGCCTCTAGATCTGTTGCTTCTGCTTTGGGTGAGGATGCCTTATGTACTGGCTAGTTTTGTTTTTAGTTGTGGTCCGCTGCCAGATCCGTATATGCTTCTAACCACTGAGCTATTTCTCCAGTCCCCTTGAGTATTAGTGTCTGTAAGATGTATACGGTAATAAACCCTGTACATTTTGGACTGATGTGTATCATGGTTATTAAGACAGCCATAAGCCCAAGTGAACAAGTCATATTCTCTCCATTCTAGGCTCTAAGAGGGAGAGAACATCAGGGTTTTTTCCATTGATGCATCTCCAGTGTCTATCCCACTAACACCGAGGAGTCTTTAGGTAAGTCAGCACCGCTGCACAGTGAATGAATATCCTATTGACAGGACAGGTCAGGTCAGAGAGTATGTCTATCTGTATGCAATCTTTCATTCATTGACTGTACTGGCTGGTTTTGTGTGTCAACTTGACACAGGCTGGAGTTATCACAGAGAAGGGAGTTTCAGTTGGGGAAGTGCCTCCATGAGATCCAGCTGTGGGGCATTTTCTCAATTAGTGATCAAGGAGGTAGGGCCCCTTGTGGGTGGTGCCATCCCTGGGCTGGAAGTCTTGAGTTCTAAAAGAGAGCAGGCTGAGCAAGCCAGGGGAAGCAAGCCAGTAAGAAACATCTCTCCATGGCCTCTGCATCAGCTCCTGCTTCCTGACCTGCTTGAGTTCCAGTCTTGACTTCCTCTGGTAATCAACAGCAATGTGGAAGTGTAAGCTGAATAAACCCTTTCCTCCCCAACTTGCTTCTTGGTTATGATGTTTGTGCAGGAATAGAAACCCTGACTAAGACACCTTAGGAATATTTTTCACAAAATTGACCCTTGTCTCACATTTTTAAAAAAGATTTATTTATTATATATATATATGAGTACATTGTTGCTGTCTTCAGACACTCCAGAAGAAGGCATCAGATCCCATTACAGATGGTTATGAGCCACCATGTGGTTGCTGGGAATTGAACTCAGGACCTCTGGTAGAGCATGACAGTGCTCTTAATCACTGAGCCATCTCTCCAGCCCTCACAATTTTCAAATATAGGATTTTCTTTCATCACAGCCTTTGGAAGGAAGGTGCTGGGGCAAAAACTCAATCAGTGAGATGGTTTGTTGGGGTAACCTTTTGACATTGTGTGAAGGTTGTCTCTGTATATGCAGTTGTTGATTGCCAACTCAGCAGACCGCTGAGTACAGCTGGATCTTGTTATTGTTATTTCTATGGCCCAACATTAGACTCACATTTTTTGTAAGCATTCATCCTTCCTTATTTGCTCACTGGCTTCAATAAAGAGCTGATGGCCAATAGCTGAGCAGGAATTTCTGTGCAGAGAGAGAACAAGTCTCTGGAAGATGAGATCAGAAGTGGAGATTCAGCATGTAGATACAGAAGTAGATGGATGATTCAGAGCAAGCAAAGAGGTAAACCTGGCCATGAGGCAGGAACCCAAGTCAAAGGCCTAAGCTTTTAAAATATAGGTGTTTCTGTTTCTTTATTTAAACTGCTGGGAGGTCTGTGAAATTCACATTACAAAGTTTGCATCCTTGAGTACCTGAGTTAAATATTCCAGACTCCCTATTAAGGAACACATCAAAGCATTATCCAACAGGTTAAAGGTGAAAATAATGGTGGTGCATAAACAGTTGTGGTGGTTTGAATGAGAATGTCCCCCATAGGCTCAAGAATTTGAACACTTGGTCCCCAGCTGGCAGTTTGAGGAAGTGGTATGGCTTTGCTGGAGGAAGTACCTCACTAGGTCAGGCTTTGAGAGTTTATAGCCTCCCCAACCCCAGTTCACTCTCTGTGCTTTCTGTTAGTGGTTGAAGATGTGATCTCCCTCAGTTTTCCGCTTCTGCCACCTCTGCTACCTTGTCAGGCTCTCTCCCTTTGGAAACACAAGACCAGTACACTTCTCTCTTCTTTAAGTTGCCTTTGGTCGTGGTGCTGTTGTCTTAGTCAGGGTTAATATTGCTCTGATGAAACATCGTGACTATAGCAACTCGGGAGGAAATGGTTTATTTAGCTTATGCTTCCACATCACAATTCATCACAGGAAGTCATGACAGAGCAGGAACCTGGAGCCAGGAGCTGATGCAGAGGCCATGGAGGGGTGCTGTTTACTCGTTTGCTTGGCCTACTTTCTTATAGAACTCAGGACCACCAGTTCAGGGGCATCATCATCCATAATGGGTTGGACCCTGTTCTGTCAATTACCAAGCAAATGCCCTACAGGCTTACCGGCAGCCTGATCTTCTGGAGGCATTTTCTTAGCAGAGGTTCCTTCCTCTCAGATGACCCACTTGTGTGTTAACATAAAACTATGCAGCACAACCACAGTAACAAAAAAGTAACTAATATGACCACAAACAAAAGAAGGTTTGAATCTTAGGCATTCGTATGTGGGGTTTCCAAGCCAACTTGTCCCCCCTGGTTCACATGGCTAGGTGCCTTAGCAGTCTCAGACTGGTAGGAAAACCTGGAAGATTTCCTGGGAGCAGCTAGTCCTTAGTCAACCAACAAAGGAAGCCTAGAGATGCTGGCTCTGATATCAGCAAAGGAATCAGCAGCCATAGGGCAAATAAAACCATCAGTTGAGCATAAAGTGAATAATCTTCCTTCTGTCAAGACCCTTTTATGCTGGGCTGCTACCAGAAGATTTGACCTACACTTTGGGTGGCTCCTCCCAGATCAGTTAAGCAACTGTACAACCTTTCATTTGAGGCTTCCCATATATATGGGCCTGAGGCATAAGCCAATAGAATGAGAGGTAGAGAGAGATAGGTGCCAGTTTTCAAGCTGTGCCTTTGTGGACTTCTCAAGGGCCCAGGGATGCTGGGAGTTCCTGGGTGTGCTTATGTGTTCCATATCAGTGTCAGGTTTTCAGCCTAAGAGTAAAAATTTTTAGAGAATAAAAAGGCTGGAGTTCGGGGGGCAGGGGGTAGGTGGGGATGGAAGTGGCAACGGGGAATAGCTTAATTAGTGGAGTCCTTGCCTAGCATGTAGAAAGCCCTGAATTCCATTCCCAGCACTGTAGAAAACTGAGTGTGGTGGTAAATGCCTGTAACTCCATAACTCAGGAGGTGGAGACTAGAGGATCAGAAGGCCATCTTCTTTCACTACACTGTGAGTCAGGGCCAGTTTGAGCTATAGAAGACCCTTTTTGTTATGTTACATATTGTTTTGTTTTGTTTTGTTTGAGACAGAGGGGTACTGGTTAGTTCATATTGTTGTTCCTCCTATGGGCTGCAAACCCCTTCAGCTCCTTGGGTCCTTTCTCTAGCTCCTTCATTGGGGACTCCATGCTCAGTCCAAGGGATGGCTGTGAGCATCTATTTCTGTATTAGTCAGGCACTGGCAGAGCCTCTCAGGAGACAGCTATATCAGGCTCCTGCCAGCCAGCACTTGCTGGCATCCACAATAGTGTCTGGGTTTGATGACTGTGTACGGGAAGGATCCCCAGGTGGGGCAGTCTCTGGATTGTCCTTCCTTCAGTCTCTGCTCCACACTTTGTCTCTGCAACTCTTTCGTGTGTATTTTGTTTCCCCTTCTAAGAGGGATCAAAGTATCCACACTTTGGTCTTCCTTCTTCTTGAGTTTCTTGTGGTTTGTGGATTGTATCTTGGGTATTCTGAGCTTCTGAACTAATGTCCACTTATCAGTGAGTGCATACCATGTGTGTTCTTTTGTGATTGGGTTACCTCACCCAGGATGGTATTTTGTAGATCCATCCATTTGCCTATGAATTTCATGAATTCATTGTTTTTAACAGCTGAGTAGTACTCCATTGTGTAGATGTACCACATTTTCTGTATCTCTGTTGAGGGACATCTGGATCCTTTGCAGCTCTGGCTGTTACAAATAAGGCTGCTATGAACATAGTTGAGCATGTGTCCTTATTACATGTTGGAGCATCTTCTGGGTATATGCCCAGGAGTGGTCTAGCTGGGTCCTCAGGTAGTACTGTACAGAAGACGTCATAGAGTGCTAGAACCCCGGAGAGGATGGTGCAGACTTTATGCCTGGAAAGCGAGGGTGTAAACTGTGCCCATGTTAACAAAAGTGACCAGTAGGAATAAACAGAAACACTTTAGAGTCTTTGCTACATAGTCAAGTCTCTACCTCCTGGAGCCTGCTTACGATCACATCACTCAGGAGATGTAATCAGAAGGTTCAGAAGTTCTAGATAGTGAGGTTGAGATCAGCCTGAGCTATAAGAGACTCTGGCTCTAAAACCAAACCAGACAAAATACAAATTTCACCCTGTCAGCTAGGCTGTCTCAGGTGTGGCCTGTAACTGAGTTTGCTTTTTAATTTTTAGTAATGTATGTTAGTCATAGAGAATTTTGTTTGCGATCAGAAGCCTTTCCTATTTATTATTTTTATTTTAGATAGTCTCACTCTGTAGCCCATACTGAGCTGGAGCTTGCAATGGTTGAGCCTCCTACCTTAGCCTTCTTGCTACAGTAGACTTTAGCAACTCTCCAGCTGAGTGCTCTAATTGGAATTAATAGTTTTTATTTATATGGGAGTGGGGCAAGCAGGCTGGGGGCATATAGCTCAGTGGTAGCACACTTGCCTAGCATGTACCAGGACATGGATGCATTCTTGACCCTGGAAAAGCTTTTGTTTTTGTTTTTTGTAATGTCAACTTTTCACTTTTAAGGTGTGGAAAGCCTTCCACATTCTAGAAACTGTGTACCACCCTCTGGCAGTTAGGTTTTCTGGGCATGCTGACATCTGTGAGGTTCCCTTTTCTAGTCTGCCTTCATCATAATAGCCCCTATTAGTTAGTAGACTGTCTTCAGCCCAGAGCTGACTTCCTCCTGACCCTGGGGCCCAGTCTCCTACAGATGGCAGCTGGCTCAGGCTTCTCTATCCCCTGCTTCTTCTCTTCCCGTCCGGTCTCCCCACCCCCTTCCACCAGGCTGTTTTCTTTCTATATATGGTAATACTGCTCACTAGCATAAGCTGCTAGCTTCCCGGGAAGGCTGGAAAGTGACATCACCCAAACATAAACTTTCTGACACTGGCTGCAGTTTTCTGTTAGCAACCGGGAGGGTTTATTGTTAAGGCAGCTGTAGCTGGGTCGACGTTTTGATGCTGCAAGCTCTGAGTAGTGCTAAGAAGTAGCCAGCCAGCCGGGCAGGCGCCTGGTGCACGGTAGCGAAGCTGCCTTCATAGCACCGCGCCCTAATTCCAGCCAGAGTACTAGTTCCTCCTGACCGCTCAGCCAGTAGCGGATCTGCAAGACTTTCAGGCCCAGATCTCTCTCTCTCTCTCTCTCTCTCTCTCTCTCTCTCTCTCTCTCTCTCTCTCTCTCTCTCTCTCTCTCTCTCTCTCTCTCACACACACACACACACACACACACCCTAAGGAGAGAGGAGACAGGAGAGAGGAGACAGGAGAGAGGAGAGAGGAAGTTCCAGGACATCTGGAGAGTAGCACAGAACCTAGCTGGGTAATTAGTCCCCGAATTAGAGCTTCCTCTGTTCCCTAGTGAGATTGACCCCAGAAAAGCAAAGGCCATTCAGAATCACAAGAAGCTTAAAGGAAATGCGTGTGACTAGGACATCTTTTGAAAATGATCTCATCATCCTTGAAAATACTCTTCCTGGTTATTTGGTTTAAAAAAAAAATGCTTAAACTGGCCCAATGAAGCAAGCCTGTGTGGAATCCCAGCAGAGACTGAGCCAAGGGAATCGCAAATTCAAGGCCAGTGAACTTGGGCTGTGGAGCGGAGTTCCAGATCAACAGGAACAACTTAGTGAGAATGTCTGAAACTAAAGAGTGTAAAAAGAGGCCTAGGAATGTAGTTCCATGGTAGTGTTTGCCTTGCCTGCCCCAGCCAGTGCTAGGGAAAACAAACAAACAAACAAACAAACCAAAACCAAAACCAACCAACCAACCAATGAAACAAACAAAAACCCGCACAGACTAGTTACCTACCCGAGAAAAGACCTTTTCTCAATGTTATTGAAGAGTTCTCAATCAAATTTTGTGTTTAAATATAACTATTTATTTTTCTATGTGTACATACACTTAGAACATGGAAAGGAAGAATGCCTTGCGCTCTTCTCCCAGAGCTCTGCAGTGGGTGTCAGACAGAACGCTCAAAGGAGGGAGGCAAACAAACCCTCACCGCATGACCTCAGATCTGAAGTCCGCAGCCGGCTCTTTCCACTAAACTGGTAAGAGTACCAGCTTACCCAAAGGCAGAAGGAAGTCCACCCAGGCCTGCTAGATGTAGTCTTGATTGTTTCTGTGACTGGGAAACCAAGACGGTTCAGAGGTTGGCGGAGCCCTCCCGTTGGCCTTTCAGCCTGATTTCCCTTTCCACCAGAATAGCCCAGCTGCCCTTCCCACCCACATACGCCCTTACTCTGACAAGCAGAAGTCAGTTAATCATGACAGAGACGCTTAGTCAGAAAAAGCCTTGCAAGCAGGAGGCTTTTAGTCAGTCTGCAGTACCCGGGTAAGGCTGGGTATGATGGCGGACGCCTGCAACCACAGGAAATGAAAACAGGGTTCCTGGGGCCAGCCAGCCTAGCCAACCTGGTGAGCTTCCAGTTCAGTGAGAGATCCTGTCTCAAAACATAAGATGAGGGGAACCCCAACATCAACCTAAGGCAGCCACATCCATGTGCATACACACAAACTCCTACACATACGCAGAGAAGCAAGAGGTGACAGACGATTAACTGCATTGTAACCAACCTGGTCTCACTTCATACCATCACAGTCGTGGCGGCCTTTATTTTCTATTCCCTCCAGAGTTCCCTATTGGTGAAAACGTAAAACTTAAGCACAGCTGAAAAAAAAAAAATCAAGGACAGTCTTTGTAAGAGTGTATGTATCTTGTCTTAAAAGTTTAAAATCCAGGGGCTAGAAAGATGGCTCAGTGATTAAGAGCACTGACTGCTCTTCCAGAGTGACTCACAACCCTCTGTAATGGGATCCGATGCCCTCTTCTGGTGTGTCTGAAGACAGCAACAGTGTACTCACATACATAAAATAAATAATTTTTTCATATTTAAAAAAAAGGTTAAAATGCCTGCTTTCCCTCAGTGGCATGAAGATGTGTGGTACAGATGTCGTGCCTTCTCTTGTGTGAGGTCTCACCCTCATTTTCTCATACTGAGGTTTATGTTTTTTTGTTTTGTTTTATTTCCTCCCCAACCCCTCTCTTTTTCCTTTTTTTTTTCTTTTTTGGGATTGTGGTCTAGAAGAAGTAGCTGTCTGCCCTCTAGTGTGCTCAGCTGGACTTGCATCTTGGAGGAACTAAAACTCAAGAGAGCTGGGCACCTGCTAGAATGAGGCAATTTACAGAGGACTGTCCTTTTCAAATTTCAGAGTTACTCAAACAAAACAAGGTATCAAAAAGACACAGCACTTAACGTTTACTGCAAAACTAGAGAGCAGAAGGTATGAAGGTTCCAGAAAACCAGTTAGAGAACGTGAACTCCTTTTTTTTGGCCACGTGGGCTCAAATTGAGTTGAACGCCTCAGAACCTCTGTATCCGGCTAGTTAATTGGTCTTTTAAGTTTCTTGTTTTTCAATGCCACATGAATGCTGTTACTCTGGGAACTGTCCAGCCGCAGCTTTCCCTACCTCTTCATGTTTTATTTCCTATCACCGCTTAGCTTGGTTTATAGATGCTTGGTGATTTGCTGCTTCTTAGCTATGACCGGCTGCACCATACCTCTTCTGAAGTCCCCTCAGGCTGATCTTGCTGATCCATTGCTGTTTAAATTCTGTGGAACTCCCTTCCCTCCCCCACATTCTCTCACAAATATGAGCAAATGGCCAAAGGGTGATGTTGAGGTCTTCGTCACTCACTCTGCACCTTGTGTTTTGAGGTAGTATCTCTCACTGACCCGGGCTTATACCATCTGTGCAGCTTGGCTTTCCTGTTTTGTGTGGACTCTTCCCCAGTCACTCCATGTCGGTAAGCCTGTCTCACTCTTGCTTTCTGGACATTGGTCC
>NW_022196905.1:267267613-267278767 GCF_008632895.1 Mastomys coucha | reverse complement strand
TAGACTACTATAGAAAATGTTCTGTAGCAAATACCATCAAACAGTTGATGGGTACTATAAAGACTTCTTCCTAATTTAGCACAAAATGTATTGTAGAAAAGTAACCAGCTAGTGTTATTTACCTCTTCTCAGTCCTTACACTTCCACGAGGGTAGTGCTTCCCTTTAGAAGGGTGTGCATTGGTTTTAATCACCCGCAGTTCATGGAGGAGGGAGCTGTTGTTATTCTCTCTCTCTCTCTTTCTCTCTCTCTCTCTTTCTCTCTCTCTCCCTTCTTCCCTCCCTTTCTTCCTCCCTCCTTCCTTCTTTCTTTTCCTCTCTCCCTCTTCTCTGACAGGGTCTCCTGTAGCCAAAGCTGGTCTCAATTCTCTGTGTATCTGAGAATGACTGAATTTCTGATCCTCCTGCCTCCATCTCCCAAGTGCTGGGATTTCAGCTGTGCACCCACCACACCACATTTATCCCCTGCCAGGAACAGAACCCAGGGCTCCCTGCCCTTTAAGCAAGCACTCTACCAGCACCTGTTATTCCTGCTCTCTAACTGAGGTACTGAGGCCTAGAGCATCCTTCACAGGGCTAGGGCCAGGAGCTCTAGCCCTTCCTTGCCCATTGCCCTTTCCTGGCTCACTGTCATCAGACCGGCACAGAGAGAGTGCTGCACAGAATCTTTTATTTTTAGCTGGACATGTAGACACATGCTACTGAGGGCAACTAAAACCGATGCCTGAGGGAGTGGCCTGGCAGCACATTTTAATCAGGGAGTGTGGTTGTGTGCTGGCAATTTCAGTTCTTTCTGGGTGGTTATGCCACATATCTAGCCCACACCCATTTGTCCCTTTTGAAAACCACTAACTGATATTCTGGAAGATATGACATTCTTCCACACAGGCCTCTAATTAAAGACCGAGCTGCTTTGTTTACTCCTTCAGATTGCAAAGGGTTCAGATGCATGCTCTGCTTTTCAGTCTGCCATAGGTGTCCTGGGGAACTAGGCTCAGCATGTAAGGAACAATGAAGAACAGCTACATGAAAGCTATATTCTATCTGTCCGTCTGTCTGTCTGTCTATCATCTATTGTGACATTGTCTTTTGTAGCCCAGAATGGTCTAGAATTCTCCACATAGTTAAAGAGACTTTGAACTTCCAGTTCTGCTTCCACAGCCTGAGTGTGGATGCTGGGAATCCCAGACAAACACCTCCATTCCAAGTTTGTGTGATGCTGAGGAGTGAACCAAGGCTTCATAGTGCATGCCACCAATCCAGTCACATCTCCACCCCTTTCCCAGTTGCTTCGGTTGCTTTAAAAATCACTGTGTGTAATGTAATCCTTCCATCATGATGGATTCATTTTCTGTCCAATGTCTTGTGTTGCATTCACTTGTACAGAATAAATGCATCAAATCCTTCACTGAAAGGACCTGGGTGGCCGAGTGGTAAGGCTCCCAACTAGTAGGCCTGAGGTCAAAGATGGGAGCCTAGCACCAAAACCAAACAAGACAATTCTCTGTGGAGGCATGTGTTTTCTGGCACCTGGCTGGGACCCTGAAGGGTTGAGTCTCAGGGCAGGGTGACTGGGTAGAAAAGTGAAAATGTTATAGCCACGAGGACTTAGGATTCAGGGACCACATGAATGGCATTAGATTTAGGGACCAGGGGACCACATGAATGGCATTCAACCAAATAACAGCTGCTTGTTAGAAGTGATCAAGGAAGAAAGAGAATGACTCTACATGTGCAATTAACAAGAAGAGCAGTACAGAACCTTGAACTAGTTAAAGAAAATGTCTACATTGGTGATCCCACACTCTTAAGGTAACCAAGTCCTAATCAGACTGGGCTGGAGGCAGAGCAAGTCCCACTCTCATACTCAAGCCCAAGACCCTAGAATTACAAGCAGCCTGACTGCTGTCTTGTTCCATGATATGCAGTGAAAGAGTGCTCCTGACATATAACATAAGTTACATGTGTCCTGCGCCTCTAGCTTAGTCACAAAGCAAAGGTCATATATTAGCTAAGCCTACACTCTTGAAGGGCAAGACATTCCCTTTCTATGGAAACCTTTGAGATAGTCACATAGGACTGAAGCTTGTTACCTCAGATTATTGTAATGTGATATCTTATAGCTCCAGACAGCCCCTGCTCTGTGCCATTGTGCTAATAAATCTCTTGCCTGAAGGACAATTAAATTCAACCTATTTCCTCACCCCCAGTCTGTCAGTTTCTCTCTGCGTCTGTCTCTCTCTCTTTCCCCACTTGCTCTCCCTAGAAATCTAACAATAAATATATATCAAATGACTTTTTAAAATTAGATGTCCAATGAAATGATCATAAAGAGTATAAAAGTCTCATGAAATATAGTATTTTATCTTATGTCAGAAATATTAACAAATTAAAAAGACTAGCCTCCAGGTGAGTTAGCAAAGGTTTATGATAATAGTGGCAGGAAGTTTAAAAATAAACCTGTGACACGGCTCACAGATTGAAGGTTCAAGGGCATACTTGGCTATATAGTGAAATTTCAGACCACTTAGGATACATGCGAGCCCCTGTTTCAAAATAAAAAGAACTATGACTCTTCTGCCCCCATCTCCTGTAGGCTAGAATTACAGGCAATGGATCACCACATCTGGTTACCATTTTGGTGCTGCTAGGTATTGAACCCAGTATGTATTGTATGTGATAGACAAGCACTGCCAACTGAGCTTATAGCAATCGATAATTGTTGTCTTGTCTAATATTTTTTAACTCTTTGCTGCTGTTGTTGTTTTTTGTTTTTCAAGACAGGGTTTCTCTGTGTAGCCGTGATTGTCCTGGAACTCACTCTATAGACCAGGTTAGCCTCAAACTCAGAGATCCACCTGCCTTTCCTTTAAAGGCATGTGCCACCACCACCCAGTGACCCTTCAATTTTTAAAGATGATCAAGAGAGAGTTGCTATTTTCAACTCAGGGAATTACAATGCTTCTGGACCTTCTGAGAACTACTGACTCATCTTGGATCTGCTCCAGTAGTCTCCTCAGTCCACATTCAGGGACTGCTTCACTGGAGTTGTTAATGGTCTCAGAATGGGGGTCAGATCATGGGAGGATCTGGTGAGAAGATTCCACACCTATGAAGTCCTCTACTTGGAGGAAGCAAATGTCTTCTCTAAAACTCAGCTAGAACTCTCCAGCCAGAGAAGGAAACTGAGGCACAGAGAGGTTCAGTGCCTCACCCAAGAGCCTTCCTAGAGGTCGAGTCAGCGCTTTATCCTAGGAGTCTGACTCCAGAACACTGAGTCATTTCCCATATTCTGACTCCAAAGCTCTCATTTTGACGAAAGTGCTCATAGCCTTCTCTTGTCTCAGGTTTCAACAGTTACCGGTGAAGCAATGGAAGCAGGAGACTCAAGTGTGACCCTCATAAAATCTCATGAAATAGAGCTATGGACATTTTCAAAAATGAATGACCTGGCACTCAGCTGCTACAGTGCTCGTCTAGTATGTGTGAAACTCTGGGTTCTTGTCCCAGCACTGCATAAACTGGGCATAGTGACTCATTCCTGAGATCCTAGCCCTGGAGAGGTAGGTAGAGGTATGAGTGTCAGAGGTTAAGGTTGGCCTTGACTACATAGTGAGTGAGTTTGAGGCTAGCCTGAGATGTATAAGACCGCCTCAAAAAAAAAAAAAAAAAAAAAAAAAAAAAAGCAAGCCATCTGAATCGCTGTACTGTCACCCTTGAAGCCATAAATTACCTCTCAGAACCAAATAAGGGAATCTTTGAGTATTTGCTGTAGAAGAATTCTCTGGATTCACATAAAACTGAGCTCTTTCTTGCTAAGCACCAAAATCCCATGGGAACCACCCATCTCAGGCCGGGCTCCTGTTCCTAAAGTGCTCTCCTTCCAGTTCTCCTTATTTCCTACTAGGTCTGATTTTTTTTTTCAGGTGGAAGAATGTCTATCAGTTGCATTCAGGCTTGTTTCCAGAGAGCACAGAGCTCAGACCCACTATGTACCTCCTAAGCAGACATATGTATATACAGAGTAAGTCAGGTTAAAGTCAGGCTAACACCTCTGACACCACATCCAAAGTTTGAAACAGGAAGAATAAGTGAGTCATGACAGGCTGAAACCCTGACTCCCCCAGAGCCCTTTCCATACCTGGTATTGAGTTTGAAATCCAGCATCTGCCCTAATCATGTTTACACACCGGCATGCATTCTTACTTCCCGAGATGTCTGTTCTTTTCCTAGGCTTCTGAAATTTGGAAGGGACTCCTGAGGACATGTATCGGGATGAATGGCTACTTCTGCTGGGAGCAGGATTGAACCCTTAGAGATTGCCTGAAGACCTGGTTCCATGCAGCTGGTCTATATTCTGAAGGAAGTGGTCAGCCAGGGATGGAATGACATCAGGGACAGCTGAACGCCTGCCACCAACAAGCTTAGGGGAGTTCAGTATGAGGGTGTGAGCTTAGCTCAAGAGGAAAGTGAGCAAGTGGTAATGGTGTTCACCCGGACACTGGGACTCAATGTCTGATAAGCCCCTACCTGTTTTCTGAGAACTTTCTCCCTCAGTGGATTACCTGCTAGCTTAAAAACTACAGCAGAAAAATCCCATTCCCAGCTTCTTGGCATAGAAATCTCCCTCACTAATTTCCGGGTCGCTGTCCGATTGTTATGGGTAAACAGTCTCCTATGAAGTGACACTGGGAACCAGGATTCTTCCACCTTGGGCTTTGCCAGCTTAGGCTGGCCGGTAGATGATTCTAGAAGGGGTATCCATTTTACTAGATATATCTCACTGGAACTCAAGGATGAAGCTTCATTAGTTAGAGTGCAGGCATTGCGGTCTTTCTGGGTGCCCAAGGGGAAGACAAACTGGGTTGAAGAAACAGTTAAGGAAAGCACAGGAGGGTAAACAACGTCTAAGTGAGAAACCAGGAATGTCCTCACACTGTGAGGAAGGCAGCTTTTTAGCTAAGCAGTGTTTTTTCCAATCTCTACAAATAAACTTATTTAAAGAATTTACATCTAGATCATAACCCCCCCCTACTCCCAGTCCCCTCTCACACAGCCTCACCCCTCCACCATCTCCATTCCCATCCTGAAGCATTCCCCTGGGTACCAACCCACCATGACACCTCAAGTCACTGAAGGACTAGACACAGGAAGTCTTGTGGAAGAGTTGGGGGAAGGATTGGGGATTTTCCAATCTTAATAGGAGGAACTGCCAACCTTTTTATAAGACAGTTTAGCCCTCACTCATAGCTCCCTCATGCTACTCATGACCTAGCTTGTCTTCTCTGCCTCAGGCACTGCATGTTCTGCAGTAGAGCTACAGGCTGTTCTTTCAATATATCACATACATTCACACCTCTAGGCCTTTGCAAATGACATTTCCTGTATGAAACACCTATCCTCCGTACCCTGCCCCCTCCAGCAGCCAGTATACTTACCTCTTTTCTGTGGACCTGGCCTGAACTTCCTTCCTGGACAAAGTTCACCACTACCAATGGGTTCTCAGTTGTATCTTTCCTGTTTGCTTTCCTTTTGTTTGCTTGTATGAGTCTAGGCTGTGCTAAAACATGTCAGGGTAAGTAACTAAATGAGATAGGTATTTCTAAGTCCGTAAATATACCAATATCTAACTAAAGAGCCAAGCCAGGTTAGCCAAAAATTTATAACACAGTAAGCCAGGCATGTAATTTCAACTCTTGAGTACTTGAGATAGGAGGTTAACTTGGGATACAGAGTAAAGTTCTGTCCCAAAACAATGCAAACCCCCAATTGAAAAAAAGTTATTTAAGTCAGTTGTTGTGGCACATAACCTTGAATTCGAGCATGTGGAAGACAGGAGGATCTCAGAGTTCAATGACAGCCTGATCTACAGAGAGAGTTTCAGGAGAGTGAAACCCCATCATGAAAAAAATTATTTTCATTTATGTATATGAGAGTTTCGCCTACATGTATATGTGTACCACATGAGTGTCTGGCAGAGGCCACAAGAGGGTGTTGGATACCCTGGAACTGGAGTTAACATATGGTTGTGAGCTGCCATGTAGATGCTGGGAACTAAATCCAGGTCCTGTGTAAGAGCATTGAATGTTCTTAACCACATAGTCACCTCTTTGGGCCTACAAATTCAAACATTCTCTACATAGTTTGTAAAAAGGAAAACACTTTGTTGTTGTTGTTGCTTTTGTATACCATGTAGATCTGCTTACCTTTGCCTCCTAAGTCTAAGCTAGAATTAAAGGAATGTGCCATAATGCATGATTTCCTAAGCAAGTTTTATTTAAGAAAAGGTGGATGTTGTTTTGGGCATGTATGTCAGTTGGTAGAATCCTGTCATATATGAAATCTCAGGCTTCATCAGTAGCAAACAAATAAATGGGGTATGATGACACATGCTTGACATCCCAGCAGTCAGGAGGCAGAGGCAGGAGGATCAGAAGTTTAAGTTTGGCCAATAAGATGGCTCAGTGGGTAGTGGAGGTATGAGAACTGATTCCTTGGAGCTGGAACTTTCATAAGTGCTTGGTGATATGAGCCCTGCCCATTTCATTACATAAATCAATGTAAAATAGTTTAAAAAAAAAAAAGCTTAGTTACATAGGGAGTTTGAGTCTATTCTGAGCTATACAATGCCCTATGTCCTAGAAGAGAGAGAGAGAGAGAGAGAGAGAGAGAGAGAGAGAGAGAGAGAGAGAGAGAGAGAGAGAGAGAGAGAGAGAGACAGAGAGACAGAGACAGAGACAGAGACAGAGACAGAGACAGAGACAGAGACAGAGACAGAGGAGGAAGGGGACGTTGAAAGCTATTCAAAAATATGTTCTAGATGCACTGAGTCCCTGGAGGCATAGAGAAGCACAAAGAACACTCTACCTGTTGCTCTGGTCCTCTCCACAGTGCTGAATGCTGGTTCTGGCACACAGGAAAAGAGAAAAGCAAACTCATAGAAGATCCTGCCTGACATGAATCATCACACATTCGCAGAAAAAAAGTCTAAGGCTTGGCAGAAGTGCAGAAAAGACTTGAATTTATATTAACATCTCATCTTCCAGACTTGACAAACTTGGAATACACATGCTCTGAACCGAACATGCTCTGGATTCCATCGCAGTAAAGGGGCCTGTGTCTTCACCTTCCCAAAGGCAAATGAACAGCTACAGTTCAGAAGAACTTTTCATTCCTGTTGTGGATCTTAGGAAAAAATAAAGATGGGCCTCTTCCTAGTGGCACGGTGGCAGCATAGCTCTGAGTTCAATCACTTTGGCAGTGAAAGAAGTTCACTTTCAGACTTTTATATAAAAAAAATATTTTCTGCACTCCTGTTTGTACTTAAAGGAGCTCAGAGCTCCACCAAGCCCTCTCCTAGATGATCTCCTAAATGCTTTCCCCAGGCCTTTTAAGATTTTTTACTATCAGTCAGTGTTGCATGATTGACCCCAAGGATGATAAGCAGGAGTAGCTAGTGTGGTCCAACTCTGAAAGAATGTAAGGAGACCCTGACAGTGAGTGATTGGCATCCAAGCCCTGGACAACAGCAGAGACAGATGTTCAATTCGCTTTTCCCACCCCATCAAATTCCCTTTTCACATAAGATTGGAAAACTCATTTTGATTCCCATGACTGAATAGGCAACTCTGTTTTTTGTCAGCTAAATCCATTTTCTCCACCCCCTGGCAACAGTTTCTGCCAAGATTTTCTGTTGTCTTCATAAGTCTCTGCCCAAGGTGAATGCTGGAAGGGTACTCTTATGAAATTAAACAGCAAAAGACAACAGGAAAGTAATTTAACAGGGTAGCCCACAGTGACACAGATATGTAGTTTTACTTGAATTTTGGTCATGGGGGCTTCCCCATTGCTTTTCATGCGTTTTCTGCCAACAGCTTAGGATGAACTATACTTCACGTTTTAAAAATAACTGTGATAAAACTGAGAGCGAGATAGGTGGGATGGGATAGGAAAGGGTTCTGAGAGAGATCTCAAAACGAAAGCACCTGGCTTCAGGAACAAGGAAAGCACTTCATTAATCTCCTTTCCATCTTACAGCCATTGTGAAACACCTCAGAAGGTGTGGAGACCACAAGCTAGCGGTTGACAAACAGTCTGTTACAAACTTCAGGGTGGGAAGGCAGCCCCAGCTTCCAGCTCTCCCTGCCCCACACTGAATGATGACAACTGTTCAGAATGGGAAGGTGGTTATTTTATTATTATTTCTAAAAACATACATATGCATGTTATGTATGTGTATGTATCTGTCTGTCTATCTATCTATCTATCTATCTATCTATCTATCTATCTATCTATCTATCTACCTACCTACCTACCTACCTACCTATTTGTGTGTATATGTGTATATTCATGTGTCCAGGTGGGTACATGAACTTCTATACATGTGAAAGCTAGAGAAGAGTGTTGGATCCCTTAGAGCTGGAGTTAGAAACAGAATTTGTAAGGTGCCTGGCTTATATAGGGGCGCTGGGATCCTAATTCTAGTCCTTATGATTATGCAGCAAGTGGGACTTTTTTTGGGGGGGGGCTTTGTTTTTGCTTTGGAGCTTTTTCATTTGATTATTTTGAGACCAGGTCTCTCTATCAAGCCCTAACAGTCCTGAAACTCACTGTGTAGCCCAGACTGGCCTTGAGCTCATAGAGATCTATCTGCCTCTGCCTCCCAGTGTGGGGCTTACTATACCCAGCACAGTAAGTTTTCCTAATTCCTAAAATATCTCGTCAATCTAGAAATAGTTATTTTTCGAAGACTTGGACTCTAATTCCAGGTCTTACCTGGACCATCTTTCTGACTTTAAATTCATTATTCTTCATTTTGGGTGTGTGGGCTGGGAGCCATGTTTTGTGATGGAGTCTCACGATATAGTTCAGGATGGCTTGAATTCCTGGTGTTTGGGTCACCAGTATGAGCTACTGAGTCCCACTGTTCTTCTCCCCCCACCCCCCCCCACACCTTTTGGGACAGGGTCTTATGTAGCTCAGGGTGACATCTAATTTGCTATGTGGTCAAGGATGGCTTTGAACTTCTGATCCCCCTGCTTCTACCTCCTGAGCACATGCATCACCACCCTTGGTTTATGTAATGCTGAGAATGGAATCCAGGTCTTTGTGCAAGCCAGGCCCAGTGGCTCTCTCTCTTCCTGCTGCCCTTGATCTGAATGTAAAACTCTCAGCTACTTGTCCAGTACCATATTTGCCCTTGTGCTGCCATACTCTGAGACATGATAACAATGGAACTATAAGCAAGCCCCAATTAAGTGTTTTCCCTTATAAGAGTTGCCATGGTCATGGTATCTCTTGAAAGCAATAAAACATTGATGTAACGCAACTACAAAACTGCAAGTAATGGTAGGCAAGTGTTTCACCAACTGAGCTACATCCCTACCCCCTATTCTTTCCTTCTGAGCCTTCTGTTTCTCCATCTGCCAAGAGGGCATTAAGTTATAGCATCTCTCTGGTCACTCCCAGCTCTATCATCTGAGCATTAGTTTCTCTAGTTCCTCTCTATCAAATCATCTGGTAAATGGGTTCTGCCCAACTGATGTTGCTGCAAAATAGTAACAAGTGAGAAAAAGGTCCCTTCTCGGTTTGCATTAACAGTTCCAAAATTCAGCTGGTGGAATGCTCGTCCAGCACGCATAAAGCCCTGAGTTCCATTTCCAATACAGGGTAAATGAGGCATGGAGGCTGAAGACACCTGTCATCCTGGTATTTGGGAGTGTAGATTGGGAGATCGGAAGTCAAGGTTATCCTTAGCTACAAAATGAGTTGGAGACAAGCTTGGTTTTTTCTCCCCTCTCTCTTCTCTCCCATTTCTCTTTAATTTTGAAAGCCTGAATGATGTATACCTGTGGCCTTTGTGTGGGTTATGTGTTGTTCAGGGTTCTACATTATGGTTAAAAAACTTAGAAGCAACCAAATTAAGCCACTATATTGGGGGAAAACCCAAACCCACAGGATTAGACTGCAAGAAAGAGAACTTTTCCTTTCTCCTCTGTATTTTACTGCCCTCGAACTAGCCTCCACCACCTGCTACATTTTATCTTCAGAATCTTCTACCTTCTTTTCTGTCTTCAGAGCTGCAGGCCAAGGCACCATGGCTTCTTGGGTAGAGCATCTACCATTGACACATTGTTAAATGAGGAGTGAGTTCAATAGATTAGTTCTCAGGCCACCAGGATTTGCGTAGCTTTCAGATTTTCTATCATGCCACTTGCTCTTTCTAGGTTTTGGAAGAATCTTGACAGATGTAATTAAAACAACAGCAGTCTAAGAATTTTGTTTTTGTTTTTGTTTTTTTTCTTCAAGCATATACTTTTTATAATGTTTAGTCTTCCCTAGATTTTGTTTCAATTCAGAGGTGCTGAGTTGAATAGATTTCAAACAACAGACATTTTCCTTTATTTTCTATTTTGTAACATAGAGATGACAAAGAAATTCAAAACAGGAACCAAAAAACAAACTTGATTTGTTGTTTTGGTACATGGCAATTGACCCCTGTGTGTGTGTGTGTGCATGTTTCTAGTTTCTTGAGTCAGAATCATACTATATAGCCCATTCTGGTCCTGAACTCATGATTTCCTGCTTCAGCTTCCTGAGTGCTGGGATTATAGTTGTGTGGTACTCATACTGCTTCTCAGACTGCATTCCTCCTGAAATCGTCTCTATGAAAGAAAATAGAACCTGATAGTATCTTCAAGTGAGTGGGATTCAGGTTGGGAGACTCTTCTGGAATTGGGCTATGCTAAGGATCAGTGACAGAGCCCTCTTTGAAGCACCTGGGGTCCTAGCTTTTGACTGTTATAGGAATTTCCTGCTGCATGGGTCTGATCTGCACCAAATCCTAAAGTAGTTAAATGGAGGTGAAAGTTGGACAGTCGGATTAATTGACCTGCTGAACTTATAGCTAGAGAAAAGAGAGAACTGGGCAATAGAGGCCAGGACAAGAAAATGCAGAGCACATAGGAATCCCCAAAAGTCATACCTAAGGGGCTGCTTGCCATTCAGGATGGAAAGGGAAGCCATTGTAGGACTAAACAACCAGGAAATGAGCCACTAACATCAGTCAAGCAAAGATTAAGCCCTTAGCCAGGCCTGTGGAATAAAGGGAAGGAATGTGAACATGCATGTGTGTGTGTGTGTGTGTGTGTGTGTG
>NW_022196905.1:267266349-267267603 GCF_008632895.1 Mastomys coucha | reverse complement strand
TGTGAGAGAGAGAGAGAGAGAGAGAGAGAGAGAGAGAGAGTTTATAATACCACAGTCAAGAACTAAAGAGGAGAATGTTCAGGAAGATAAATATCAATTCCTATAAGATTTATTTAGTCATCAGCCCTTGACCATAGTAGATTTATTGTATGGGGAGTAAGAAATCAACAATAGATTTTGATCACATATGGAAAAATTTTCAACATTTTCATAGGTGGGAGTTCTCTCACTATAGCCCAGATGGGTCTAGAATTCCTTATACAGCCCAAACTGGCTTTGACCTCATGATTTTCTTGGTTTAGACTCCTGAGTGGTGGGATTCTAGGTGTGAATCACTATGGCTAATAAACATTTTATAAGTACCTGCAACATGTCAACATGTCAATTCTTTTTAGTTTACAATCTGGTTTTCTTTTTAGTTTTATGATTTATTTATTGAAATATGCATACATTGTTTGGATATATGTTTGTATAGCCAAACATATAAAATCAAATTTTCCAAAATTTATCTCAAATCACAATGATTATAGCAAGGGAATACATAAATCATTCAACTTTCTTCTCAACCAGTTATATAGTGAACTATTCTGCTCATTTGGTAAACATTGCCTCATTTCTTCACCTTCTGTAGAGAGAATCTCTCATAAACATCTCCTGTCAATAAAAAAGCTTATGGTCAATGAGATAAGGCAGAAAATAGGAAATGGGACATCAAACAGAGAGAGAGATAATTCTGGGAAATAGTCAGGAACTCAGGAGATTTGCCTAGCCAGGAAGATAGACAGTCTCATAAACCTGCAGAGAGGTAAGTAACTAGTAGGAGAGCTTAGCCTAGAATAAACGGGATTATCGGAATATGAGCTAGCCAGGGAACAGAGTCAAGACTATAGCCTAAACATTTATTAATAAATAATTAGTCTCATAGTCGTTATTTCTGGAAACGAAGTTGGTAAGAGGAGAAGCAAAGGGATACAACCTTCTTCAACATAATAATCATCACCATCCTCAGTAGCTTCTCCAGTATAAAGACTAACACCGAGGATTATACACTCATGTACAAAGCAATTGATTTCAAAGTCTAAAGCCATAATATCTTCAACAGCATAATCCAGTTCTTCAGTCTCGGGAACTCTAGGAAAGGCAAAAGAATGAAGAGAAGAATCATTGGAAATCATCTTAGCCGCAGTATGAACTATCCCACATGCCTTGTTTTGGGGGATGGTAGTGGTGATGATTTTTTTTTTTTTTTTTTTT